>NC_058407.1:90488492-90548041 GCF_002201575.2 Neomonachus schauinslandi | reverse complement strand
CCTATTGGCTAGTATTTTGGTGAGAATTTTGGCATCCATGTTCATCAGGGATATTGGTCTGTAATTCTCTTTTTTGATGGGGTCTTTGTCTGGTTTTGGGATCAAGGTAATGCTGGCCTCATAAAATGAGTTTGGAAGTTTTCCTTCCATTTCTATTTTTTGGAACAGTTTCAGAAGAATAGGTATTAATTCTTCTTGAAATGTTTGGTAGAATTCCCCTGGGAAGCCATCTGGCCCTGGGCTTTTGTTTTTTGGGAGCTTTTTGATGACTGCTTCAATTTCCTTAGTGGTTATAGGTCTGTTCAGGTTTTCTATTTCATCCTGGTTCAGTTTTGGTAGTTGATACATCTCTAGGAATGCATCCATTTCTTCCAGGTTATCTAATTTGCTGGCATAGAGTTGCTCATAATATGTTCTTATAATTGTTTGTATTTCTTTGGTGTTGGTTGTGATCTCTCCTCTTTCATTCATGATTTTGTTGATGTGGGTCATTTCTCTTCTCTTTTTGATAAGTCTGGCCAGGGGTTTATCAATCTTGTTAATTCTTTCAAAGAACCAGCTCCTAGTTTTGTTGATCTGTTCTACTGTTCTTTTAGTTTCTATTTCATTGATTTCTGCTCTGATCTTTATTATTTCTCTTCTCCTGCTGGGTTTAGGCTTTATTTGCTGTTCTTTCTCCAGCTCCTTTAGGTGTAGGGTTAGGTTGTGTACTTGAGACCTTTCTTGTTTCTTGAGAAAGGCTTGTATTGCTATATACTTTCCTCTTAGGACTGCCTTTGCTGCATCCCAAAGATTTTGAACAGTTGTGTTTTCATTTTCATTGGTTTCCATGTATTTTTTAAATTCTTCTTTAATTTCCTGGTTGACCCATTCATTCTTCAGTAGGATGCTCTTTAGCCTCCATGTATTTGAGTTCTTTCTGACTTTTGTCTTGTGATTGAGCTCTAGTTTCAAAGCATTGTGGTCTGAAAATAGGCAGGGAATGATTCCAATCTTTTGGTACCGGTTGAGACCTGATTTATGACCTAGGATGTGATCTATTCTGGAGAATGTTCCATGGGCACTAGAGAAGAATGTGTATTCCGTTGCTTTGGGGTGGAATGTTCTGAATATGTCTGTAAAGTCCATTTGGTCCAGTGTGTCATTTAAAGTCTTTATTTCCTTGTTGATCTTTTGCTTAGACAATCTGTCCATTTCAGTGAGGGGGGTGTTAAAGTCCCCCACTATTATTGTATTGTTGTCAATGTGTTTCTTTGCTTTTGTTATTAATTGCCTTATATAATTGGCTGCTCCCATGTTAGGGGCATAGATATTTACAATTGTTAGATCTTCTTGTTGGATAGATCCTTTAAGTAGGATATAGTGTCCTTCCTCATCTCTTATTACAGTCTTTGGTTTAAAATCTAATTTGTCTGATATAAGGATTGCCACCCCAGCTTTCTTTTGGTGTCCATTAGCATGGTAAATGGTTTTCCACCCCCTCACTTTCAATCTGGCGGTGTCTTTGGGTCTAAAATGAGTCTCTTGCAGACAGCATATCGATGGGTCTTGTTTTTTAATCCAGTCTGATAGTCTGTGTCTTTTGATTGGGGCATTGAGCCCATTTACATTCAGGGTAACTATTGAAAGATAGGAATTTAGTGCCATTGTATTGCCTGTAAGGTGACTGTTACCGTATATTGTCTGTGTTCCTTTCTGGTCTATATTGCTTTTAGGCTCTCTCTTTGCTTAGAGGACCTCTTTCAAGATTTCCTGTAGGGCTGGTTTTGTGTTTGCAAATTCCTTTAGTTTTTGTTTGTCCTGGAAGCTTTTTATCTCTCCTTCAATTTTCAATGACAGCCTAGCTGGATAGAGTATTCTTGGCTGCATATTTTTCTCATTTAGTGCTCTGAATATATCCTGCCAGTCCTTCCTGGCCTGCCAGGTCTCTGTGGATAGGTCTGTTGCCAATCTAATGTTTCTACCCTTGTAGGTTACATATCTCTTCTCCTGAGCTGCTTTCAGGATTTTCTCTTTGTCTATGAGACTCGTAAGTTTTACTATTAGATGTCGGGGTGTTGACCTATTTTTATTGATTTTGAGAGGGGTTCTCTGTGCTTCCTGGATTTTCATGCCTGTTTCCTTCCCCAAATTAGGGAAGTTCTCTGCTATAATTTGCTCCATTATACCTTCTGCCCCTCTCTCTCTTTCTTCTTCTTCTGGGATCCCAATTATTCTAATGTTGTTTCGTCTTATGGTATCGCTTATCTCTCGAATTCTGCCCTCGTGATCCAGTAGTTGTTTATCTCTCTTTTTCTCAGCTTCTTTATTTTCCATCATTTCATCTTCTATATTACTGATTCTCTCTTCTGCCTCATTTATTCTAGCAGTTAGCGCCCCCATTTTTGATTGCACCTCATTAATAGCCTTTTTGATTTCTACTTGGTTGGATTTTAGTTCTTTTACTTCTCCAGAAAGGGTTTCTCTAATAACATCCATATTTTTTTCAAGCCCAGCTAGTATCTTTAAAGTGATGATTCTGAACTCTAGATCTGACATCGTACTAATGTCCGTATTGAGTAGGTCCCTGGCAGTCGGTACTACCTCTTGTTCTTTTTGTTGAGGTGATTTTTTCCGTCTTGTCATTTTGTGCAGAGGAGAATAGATTAATGAGAGAACAAAATGCTAGCAGAGTAACAACGTCCCCAGAAAATATACTCTAAACAAATCAGAAAAGACTTGAAGCAGTGGGAAAAGAAAGGGAAAGAGAGAAAAAAGAAAAAGAAAAAGAAAAAAAGAAAAAGATAAAGATAAAAACAAAAACAAACAAAACAAAACAACAACAACAACAACAAGAAAACCAGAATGTGATCAAATATGATCAGGCTGGTATATAGATCAGTTCCACACACTAGATTTGGGGTGTACTTTGGTCTTTTAGAAGAAAGTGCCTCCCAAAATTTTAAAGAAAGAAAAACTTATATATGTACAAAAATAAGGGTTGATATGATGAAGGGATGGAATATGACTGTAAAGATGGAAATTATAAAAAATTTTATAAAAGGAATTGATAAGAAGTTGTTTGAAAAAAAGAAAGAAGAGGATTTAAAAAAAAGAAAAAAAAAGGGAGAGGATGTGATCAAGCAGGGGAATAGAAAACACCATATACTAGAGATTTAGGGTATATTTTAATCTGTTAGAAGAAACTATCTCAAAATTTTAAAGAGAGAACAACTTATATATATAAGCCAAAAATACGGGTAACTACTATGAAGGGATAGAATATGACTCTAAAAATGAAAAATAAGAATTTTTTTTTTTAAAAAGAGATTGATAAGATGTTGGTTGAAAAAGGGAAAAAGAAAAATTCAAAAAGAAAAAAAGACAGTTAAAAAAAATTAACTTTGAAAGAATAAAGAATCATGGTAAAAAAGCCATGAATTCTATGTGCAGTAGTCCCCTAGCGCTGGAGTTCTGCCGTTCTCATTGATCGGTAAACTTGGCCTTGGCTGGCTGTTCTCGCTGATCTTCTGGGGAGGGGCCTGTTGCCGTGGTTTCCAAATGTCTCTGCCGGAGGCGGAATTGCCCCGCCCTTGCCCCCTCCCGGCTAAGTAATCTGCTCAGGTTTGCTCTCCGGGGCTTTTGTTCCCTGCGAGCTTTCCGTACAGCTTTGGAGGCGGAGAGTGAAAATGGCGGCCTTCCAATCTCCACCCCGGAGGAGCCGAGAACTTGGGGCCCCGCTTCTCAGTGAGCCCCCAGAGAAAAGCCGTCAGTCACTCCCGTCTCCCCGGTCTCTGGCTGCACTCCGTGCTCACCCGGCCTGTGACCGCGCGTTTCTATCTCTGGCACCCGACCCCGGGTGGAGTCTCCAAACCCAGCAGATCCCTGCGGTGCACTCCCGCGCGGCTCCTCCCGGGGGAGGAAGGTGAGTCTCCCCGGATCTGCCGCTTGTTGGGTCCCTGCTGGAGGAGCAGAGGCCCGACTGTGCCGCGGATCACGGTTTATGGCAACCCTGAGCTGAGAGCCCGCGCCTGGGCTCCGCCTCTGCAGCCGGCTTCCCTGCTCCGATACCTGGGAGCTCTGCCACACTCAGGCACCCCCGGTCTTTCTGTGACCCCGAGGGTCCTGAGACCACACTGTCCCGGAGGGTTCCACCCCCCGCTTAGCCACCAGAGTGACGTCCCTCGGTGGAGCAGACTTTTAAAAGTTCCGATTTTGTGCTCCGCGGCTCTATCACTTGCCAGAAGCGGCCGCCGGAGGCCCCTCCCCCGCCGTCTAGCCTCCCGAATATCGCCTCGGATTCACTTCTCCGCACGTCCTACCTTCCAGAAAGTGGTCGCTTTTCTGATGAGAGAGTTGTTGCTCTTCTTTTCTTCGATCTCCTGTTGAGTTTGTAGGTGTTCAGAATGGTTTGATCCCTATCCAGCTGAATTCCTGAGAGGAGACGAAATCCAGGTCTCCTACTCCTCCGCCATCTTGCTCCGCCCCCCAGTCCTACTGATATTTTATGGCCCCACCATTAGCGCTGCCAATCATGCTATTGCTCCATTCCACAGCTCCTGCACGGTTCTACTCACTAGCCTAAAGTCGGCTCTCCCTTCCGTCCTACCAACGATGTTTGGCTACCCTTTCCCCACTATTACCACAGCTCTGTTAGAAGTGTCTCTTTTCTCTAAGTTTCCCTTCAAGTTTCTCACATACGGCACTTTTTGAACAAGTTCTCTTGGGGCTACCTTGTGGATACTCAAATGGCACCACATTTTTCCCAAGAGTCCACATATTAATTCCAGACTCAACCTTACTATTTCCCCAAGCTGACACAACAGGCTAAATAGGGTTTCTGGTGTCCAGCCTGGAGTGCCAAAATCCCCTGGCTGGATACACTGATCCAGCTCCCATTGCCTCCCATCTGTCAGCCTCCGTTAGATGTATTGGTAGAATTACTTACAGACATTGCTTCATTATTTTGTATATTTGATTTTTGTAGTGGTGTATACCTGGGCTATCTCAGATTGCAGAAGGGAGAACGCCACGAGCTAGGACTTGACAGGATTACACTCAGAGGGTATGGTACCATTCCTAAGCCTAATGCTCACTGGGAGCTTAGGGCCCAATTATTTTCTTCCCACTCTGCCACACTGTCTAGAAGGGATTTATTCAAGTTAGCATCTCTACCTTAGTGGGAAGGATGAGGCCTCAACATTTTCATATTTTTCTTTCTTTAACCATTGCCCCACTCAGGACTGCCAATTCCTTATTTTGGTGGACCTATTTAGACACATGTTACCCAGCACAACCGGGTGGGCATTTCTAGTCCTAGTGATTATGACTGCACGTTTGTGCGGTGGCTATATGATGCCGTATGAAGAACCATGATGTTGCAGGCACAAGACCTGGGTTCTCTCATTAAATACCTGTGTGACCTTGAGTAAGTCATTTTGTATACATGAAAAAATACATTAGTATATTAATATTAATATAACTAATTATATATAAAACCAGCCATTGCTGACTTTAAAAATGGAAGAGATTCAATGAGGTACACTCAGTTTTATGTAATGTGAAAGGCTGGAATCTCTAAGGCAGATCACACAGAGAAGGGTAATATCATGCTCTGCTTCCACAACCCACCAGCCCAGCCACACATCAGATTATTAAAACCACTCCTGGGAAAGAACAGAATTCGTTGATTATGCATTCATCCCACATAGCTCTTGGCTCTAGCAATTCTCTACACCTCCAGAGACCTCTCATCTTCCTCTTCATCTACATTATCCAGAAAGGAAAAAAAGCCAGCTGTCAGAGGGAGTGATCTTTTTAGCACTTTTCCAATCAAAACCAGCCTTTGCTGACTTCCTAGAATAAATCGGGTGTGCTGGTCTCCAAAAAGACTGATAGCTTTTCAGTGCACTGGCTCCATCTAGTGACTGTTGAAGAGAATGCATCCAAACTTCTCATTTCGGATCAAGTTTATAGCATTGACAGCTAAACATGAGACAATGTATTTAGAATGGCCAGACCTAGATTTCAGTTCCAGAGATTCCCAGGGAAAATTGTACATTGCTCATTTTAGTAGTAACTTGCATAAGCATGGACATTGGGTTCAGACTCTGAATTCAAATTCCTGTTCTATTTCCTACTGAGTTTTGCCTGTGTGACTTTGGTCATTTACCTTATTTAAACTTTTTTTTTTTTTTTTAACTAGGGCAATTCTTTTTTAAACTTTATTTTTTAAAATGTTAATTTTTAATACCTAATAAGAATTTCTTAATAATTTATATAGATAGATAGTAGACAGAGGGCTTAGTAAACTACTTTGCCCTTAATAAACAATAATAAATCATAGTTATTTCTATTATTAGCTACTTGGAGGACTTCCATAGAATATGCATTTCTCTGTGGGTTGCTACTCCCTACTCTTCTAACTAAACTAAACAAGAGATGATGATCAATTTTTAAATGCTTACATTAGCATAGATTGGGTCAGATAATTACAGATTCCCCTGCAGAAATTACACACTCATTATTATGTGGCTGACTAGAATAAATATTCTAATGATTCAAGAAAGGCACTAAATT
Organism: Neomonachus schauinslandi; assembly: GCF_002201575.2. Lineage (NCBI taxonomy): Eukaryota > Metazoa > Chordata > Mammalia > Carnivora > Phocidae > Neomonachus > Neomonachus schauinslandi. The sequence goes on along the minus strand of NC_058407.1, from coordinate 90,541,483 downwards.
TTTTATTAAATGTGTGTCACATCTGTTTCCTTCCTTGGTACTGGAATAGAAGTTTGAAGTTCATCCTTAGATCTACAACCTTCAGAATGTAACCTTTTCATTTATCTCTAATATCCATTCTCAAAATAAATCTTCAACAGCATAATTTTCAGTCTGTCTTGAATGCAAAAGAAAAGCACTTTTTAATGAGTGGGGAGTATTTTTTTAAGCATAAATATTTATGGTTAGTTGGCCATAATGTACCTTTGTTCAATTTCTTAATTAAATCATACTTCCAGAATCCCTTAGTTTGCGATACCACTGTTAAGCAGAAGAACCCAGCCTTGGACCCAGCTCTGTTCTTCCTTTTCTTTGATTCTTTAGAAGTATGTATTTTATATCTGGTCCCATCTTTTTCAATTCTTGGTTTTGGATTTCCTCCCCCTTCCCCACCTTCCGCACAGAGACCTCTTTATAATGTAGATACGAAAGCAGAAGACCAAGAGCCATGGAATTTGCAATTTATCTTAACTGAATCAAATTCATGAAACCAAATACAAGTCACATCTGAAATGCTGGAGATACCCATCATACTATCCTACAGAGTTATGGTGAATATCATAAATTTGTGCAGGTAAAAAATTCTTGTATATTATAAGGTGCTACACAAATACAAAATTAGTGCTTACAGCCCAGGATGAGAACTACTAGTTTACCGAGATCTGTTCCCAATCTTTTAAGCATAGAAACCTTCATATGCCAGGAATTGTATTTTTACTATCTGATGATTGAGAAAATACAAGTTTTCGCTTGGACTTCAAGTCCTTTTCAGTAATTCCAAGGCCTCCCAGGGGGTCACAGTCATATGTTTAGGTACCTAACTCAATAAAGAAGTCAACCAAGGGTGACCTCAACACACGGAGCTGATTTTTTCTTGTGTTCAGATTCGTCTAAACTAACTATTCTTTCCTAAATGTTCTCAAGTGGTGAGGACATCACCACCTGCTCTGACTCCTGGACCGTTTTCTCTGCTGGATCCCGGGAGCCTACACCCATCTGTCATTTCTTCCATAGCTAACAAGTAACTATCAATTCTTAACAGTTGCTCACAACTAAACCTATAGAGGCACCCACCTCAATAGAAGAAAATAAAATTGTTCTCACACATGGACATGGGAAGATTTGAGTCCGAAGTACTGGTAAAAAAAAAAAAAAAGTACAAAAATACTCCCCTCCCCCAATCCTTGAGTTATTAATCATCTTGAGGTTGCAGTACTCACACATCTGTTGGATTAAAGAACAGATTAGAGGGAGGTAAGGAAATCTGCCAAGACCTGAGGCAGATGCTTCCTTTTAGATTTGGACCTATTAGCAATGCTACATGTTCTGACTCTTTTCCACAGAATTAAGTTTTAACATCACATCTCTCTAATGTATTAAAACAACTCCACTAGAGGTAGAACTTGAGCATAAGGAGTCCCAGGCATCACTGGACCACTTCACTCATTCACTCAGAAGCAATAGTTGAGAGCCTACTCAATTAGCCCGAAGCTATTCTGGGGCTGGGGATTTAGAGCTAAAAGACACAGTTCCTACTCTCCAAGTGTTCGCTGTCCACCGAGGGACTCGGTTTACACAACAGCAGCCTCAGTTCAATGGTACAAGGTACTCAAGGTGTCCTGCAGTACATGCGTAAGCACCTAAACCGGAGTGAGAGGGAATCCCAAATGATTTCCGGGGAAGGTGAGGCCTGAAGTAAGATTTGAAATTGAAACATAAGCTTATTGGGTGATAAAGGGATAACCTATTCCAAGTTAACCAGCAAGGTTCAGAAAATTAAAGAGAGCTTGAGCAGAAGGTGCAAACTGGGGGAGCTGGGAGACAGAAGAAAGAGTAGCTAAAGGCCCTCTGAAGAAGGGCTTGCTGTGCCCAGCCGATGAGCTTCTATCATGGTTGAAGGCAATGGGAGCTTCTAAAGGATTTTAAATGGGGGAGTAGCTTAGATCCCCCTTTCACAGTTTTCAGTATGCTCTATACAGAAAGTAAAGTGATTTCAAGGTTTGAAGAAAGTCGGATTGGGCGCCTGGGTGGCTCAGTTGGTTAAGTGGTGGGCTCTTGATTTCAGCTCAGGTCATGATCTCAGGGTCGTGAGATCGAGCCCCCCCCTCCCCCACTGGGCTCCACACTCAGCGCAGAGTCTGCTTAAGATTCTCTGCCTCTGCCCTCCCCCGCAACCTCCCCCACCACCACGCGTGCACGCACTCGCACACTCTCTCTTTAAAAAAAAAAAAAAAAAAGTTGGATTTAGTTGAGTTGATGAGGATCAGAATGGGGCAATGCAAGGAAAAAAAGGGAGAAAGGGAATGTGTGCTGCAATGAGTTTGCCATCTATATATTTTTAACAATCCACCTCCCTTCCCCTCTGTTTTTCTCCTTCCCCACCCCCACCCAATACCATTTCTAAATTTCGCCTCATTATCGTCCACAATATGTCAATCATTGATTCAACTACTTAGGATAAACACGTTTAGAAAGAAGATAAGGTGATAGAAATACTATAATACAAAAGATTTTCTCATAATGTGGGAAGAAGCATATATTTTTTCCAAATTTCATGTAGTCCAAGAAACACTGTAAGTATAAGCTCATGTTGCCATGGAAACTAGATGTCATCATTAGCATCATCAACATTCACTAAATGCCTGTGAGGGATTGTTCCGAGTGACTTCCTACTTACACTAGAAAAGAAAGATGATATTTGCTATGAAGGAATTTCTAATTCAAATGACTTCTGGAATAATACATGCTTGGTAAGAAAATAATTTTTATCATTCATCACTGCTAGGTGTTGGGGACACAGAGATTAATAAGACTCCACTTCTGTCCACAAAAATCTCACTCTGGTGTGGGGAGCAGCATAAATGATTATAAGACAATGTGGGAAAGCAGTGAGAGCGATGTTCATGGGATATTATGCATAACCCCTAAAGAAACCAAATGCTGACACGAGAAGAAGCACATGCTTACTCAAGAAAAAACAATCTGTTTATCTATTTCCTGCCTCATTATTTATCCCTGAGCATAATGTTTTAAGTTTTACAATGCACAAGGGAGGAGATTCACTTTGTCCTTTCCCTAAGTTCTTCTCACTCTTCCTCGTTTTAGACTTAATCAGTGAGATGCTTTGTTCAAATGCAGAACTCCTCTAAAGACTGTAAAGACTGGGATTGTGGTTTCTACAAGCTGTTAAAAGAATGCATGAATAATGTAGTCTTCACCAATGCCAATAATCTTGTGTTCCAAAACTCTGTATCCAAGGAGCCAATGATAGGCAGGGCACCTGGGAGAGATAATGTGGTGCCCAGGAGGGTGATAAATCTTTATTTCCTCCGTGTAGTCAGCAAGCCTTGATGCAGGCTGCTGACTGCTTGTCCAGATCTGTAATACTCTTGGATTGCCCTGAGGGCCCCACTTGTTGCCAATGCTCCACTTGTTACTTCTTGCTGGACCTCCATGTCATGGTCAACTGCTTAATCTTCTACACTCCATCTGCATCATCCACTGAAAACTATGCTTTTCCTCTCAGCCTTTTCCCTCTCCCCTGCAATGGAATCTGCCCTCAAGTACCTATATCCAGGAGGATAGAAAGTTCTAATATTCCAGTATAAAAGCAGGATTCTCTAAAGAAGTCAAAAACAAGAGGAATCAGGCTTGCCACATACAGTAGCCAAAAACATGGAGTATAGCCTCCTAACCAATTCCAGAGGGCTCTGGAGTTCTTACAGGAGCTTCGGTCCTAAGTGGATCAGGGGTCCTCTGAAGCCTTCACACTTGTCTCCTTCCCAAGCAATAGTGTAGTGATGGCTAACGGGTCTCTAACAGTCACTCTCAATTTCATGAGGATGAGAGTGATTAAAAGGAAGATGCTTCATCTGTAAATTGCGTGGAGTGAATTTAGGGACAAAACCATGATTGGGCTGGCGGCAAGATTGCCGGCATGTCAGCCTGGGCAGCCAGCACTAGGGTCAATACATGTTCATTTCTCTTCCCTTCCCAGCTTCTCATCATTGGCCTCTTTTTGTAAGGTTTTTATACCCGATTCACTCTCCCTCCCTCAAATAACTGTCCCTAGACCTTGCAACGCCCCCCTCAGTCCACTGTACCTCTCACTTGCATGTCCCACCCATCCTCATAGTCTCTGCCAGACAGCTCTCCCAACTTCAGCTGAGTGTGAGCATTGCTTCCTGTTCACCGAGAACCTTCTGTTTTCAGGCTACTGCATAGGAAGGGGAAAGCCAGGCAGAGCCTAGTAGTCTTCCTGAGCTGGGGAGATGCTGCTGGGTGTCCAAGAAGGCCCAGGTGGCTAGAGTTTGTGTGGCAGGGTCCTGGAGAGGAACCAGCTTGAGCATGGGAGAACTGCAGACATCTGTAGAAGGTCCTGGCAAGTACTCAGCTGGGTTTTGAAAGGTGCATACATGTGAGGAAACTACCCAAGGCTAGGGAAAGAACCAAAAGGAAGGATTAGTAGATTAAAGGAGTAATTCACCATATTAACAGGTTGTAAAAGAAAAACTCATAAAATCATCTCAACAGGGACAGGCACGGGAAGAAGGAGAGATTACAAAGGAGCATGGGGAACTTTTGGAGGTGATGAATATGTTTATTACCTTGACTATAGTATTGGTCTCACAGACATGCTTATGTAAAAAATGAGCAAATTATATGCTTTAAATATGGAGATTTTATGCCAATTATATTTCAGTAAAGTTGTTAAAAAAGGATAAGTAACTATAGCAAGAATAACTATATATTTATACAGTAAGAATATAAATGTATTAAGTATTAAACATATTTTATACAGTAAAAATAACAATTATTGTGGCTATATAGCATATGTAGAAGTAAAACATAATAGTAGCACAAAGGAAAGGGGGAGAAAGGTAAACAAATACTGTAAATTTTTATGCTATATGTAAAATGTTATGATATTATTTGTAAGGGGACTGCAAAAAGTTTTAAAGTATATGTATGTCCTAGAGCAATCATTAAAATTTAAAAATTAAGTGCTATAAGCCTAACGGAGATAAAATGAAATCAGGAAAAAAATTCAATCTAAAGTAAGTCAGGAAAATTTTAAAAAGGAAAAAAGCAGTTGAGACAAATAGAACACAACTAGCAAGATGGTACATTTAAACCTAGCCATATAAATAATTACATTAAATGTAAATGGTTTGAACACTTAAAAAGCAGAGAATGTCAGATGGATTTTTTTAATTATTATTTTTTTAGAGAGAGAGAGAGCATGCACATGCAAGGGGGAAGGAGGGGCAGGGGCAGAGGGAGAGGGCAAGAAAGAATCTTAAGCAGGCTCCACACCCAGCACAGAGCCCACTCTGGGCTGGGTCTCATGACCCTGAGATCATGACCGGAGCTGAAATCCAAAGATGGTCACTTAACAAACTGAGCCACCCAGGTGCCCCAGGTTGAATTTTTTTTAAAGGCTCAATGATATACTATATACAGTAAGAAACCCACATTAAATATAAAGACACAGATGGTTAAAATAAAAAAGGAAAAAAGATATAACATGCAAATGTGAATCATTAGAAAGTTGAAGTGCCTTTATTAGCATCAGATTAAGTGGATTTCATTTATTTTTATTTTTTTATTTTTTTATTTTTTTTAAAAGATTTTATTTATCCATTTGAAAGAGAGAGAGAGACAGAGAGAGAGCGGCAGGCAAAGGGGGAGGGAGAATCAGTCTCCCCGCTGAGCAGAGAGCCCCTATGCGGGACTTGATCCCAGGACCCTGAGATCACGACCTGAGCTAAAATCAAGAGTCAAATGCTTAACCAACTGAGCTTCCCAGGTGTCCCCAGATTAAGCAGATTTTAGAACAAGAAGTGGGCGCCTGGGTGGCTCAATCGGTTAAGCATTTGCCTTCAGCTCGGGTCATGAAAGCAGGGTCCTGGGATCTAGTCCTGCATCGGGCTTGCTACTGGGGGGCAGGGTGGAGTCTGCTTCTCCCTTGCCATCTGCCCCTCCCCCTGCTCATGTTCTCTCTCTCTCAAATAAATAAATAAAATCTTAAAAAAAAAAAAAGAAGAACAAGAAGTATTACCAGAATAAAGAGGAACATTTCCTAAGGATAAAGAGGCCAATTCATTAAGAAAATATAATAATTGTAAATATATATTAATAATGATAGAGCCTGACAATACATAAATCAAGAACTGATATAATTAATAGGAAAAATAGAAAAGCCTACAAACATAATGGGAATTGAAGCACTCCTCTCTTAGTAAGTAGTAGCACAAGTAGGCAGAACTAGATGCAGGAGACTCAGACAACTATCAGCCAGTCTGACCTGATTGACATTTATAGAACACTGCACCCAACAGCAGAAGACACATTCTTCTTGAGTATATATGGAACATTCACCAAGATGAGCTATACTTTTGGCTATAAGGCAAATTTCAATATAAATACAGAATTTAAATTATATATCTAGCATGTTCTCTGACCACAACCAAATAAAACTAGAAATCAATAACAGAATGGTATCTGGAAAATCCCCAAATATTTGGAAATTAAACAACATAATTCTAAATAATCCAAGGGTCAAAGGATAAAACCCAAGAGAAATTAGAAAAAAATTTTTATTCTGAAGTAAATAAAGACAAAAACACAACATATCAAAATTGTGAGATGCAGCTGAAACAGTTCTTAAAGAGAAATATATATATCATAATGTGCTTATATTAAAAAAGAAAGTCTAAATCAATGATCTAAACTTCTACTGTAAGAAACTAGAAAAAGAAAAGAAAATCAAACCCAAAGCAAACAGAAGAAAGTAAATTATAAATAAAAGTGTAGGAAATGAATGAAATAGAAAGTAGAAAAATACAGAAAACCAATAAAATCAACACCTGTTTCTTTTAAAACTTTAATAAAATTGATAAGCCTCTAGCCATACTTAAGAAAAAAAATTACACAACTTGTAAATACCAGGAATGAAAAGGGGAGGGGAGACATCACCACAGATTCTAAAGACATCATAAAGATTATGAATAACTTACCTATGAATTTAATAACTTACATGAAAATCCTTGAAAAATGAAAACTTCCAAAGCTCATTCAAAAAGTTGATAACCTGAATATCCCTATATCCATTAAAGATATTAATGGATATAGGATTATTATTATTAATGGATATTAAAATCTGCCCACAGAAAAGTGTCTAGGCCCAGATGGATTCAATGGTGAAGGCTATGAAATTTTCAAACAAAAATAATTCCAATTCTACACAAACTCTTACAGAAAGCATAAACACTTCCCAACTGACTTTATCAGGCTATCATTCCTCTGATAGTAAAACTAGATAAAGATATTACAAGAAGTGGGGTGCCTGGGTGGCTCAGTTGGTTAAGCAACTGCCTTCGGCTCAGGTCATGATCCTGGAGTCCCAGGATCAAGTCCCGCATCGGGCTCCCTGCTTGGCAGGGAGTCTGCTTCTCCCTCTGACCCTCCCCCCTCTCATGTGCTCTCTCTCTCATTCTCTCTCTCTCAAATAAATAAATAAAAAATCTTTTAAAAAAAAAGATAGTACAAGAAGAATATATGTCATTATTCCTCATGAACATAGATGCAAAATCCTTAACAATATATTTAAACATCAAACCTGCATACACACACACACACACACACACACAAGTAGTTTATCCTGGAATCCAGAGTTAGTTCAACATTTGAAAATCAATCCATATAAAAAGTAAAACCAGGGGCGCCTGGGTGGCTCAGTCAGTTAAGCCTGTGACTCTTAATTTCAGCTCAGGTCATGTTCTCCACCGAGCCCCACCTCAAGCTCTGCCTCACCAGGGAGTCTGCTTGAGATTCTCTCTCTCCCTCTGCCCTCCCTTCCCCATGCTCTCTCTCTTTCTCCCTCAAATAAATAAATAAATCTTTTAAAAAAAAAGGTAAAACCATATAACTATATTAATAGTGTCAGAAAAAGCATTTCACAAAATTCAACATTCATTCATGGTTGTTTTTTAAAGATTTTATTTAGGGGCACCTGGGTGGTTCAGTGGTTAAGCATCTGCCTTCAGCTCAGGTCATGGTACCAGGGTCCTGGGATCGAGTCCCACATTGGGCTCCCTGCTCAGCAGGGAGTCTGCTTTTCCCTCTCCCACTCCTCCTGCTTGTGTTCCCTCTCTGTGTCTCTCTCTGTCAAATAAATAAATAAAATCTTTTAAAAAATCTTTTTAAAAAATAAAATAAAGATTTTATTTATTTATTCGTCAGAGAGAGAGAGAGAGAGCACAAGCAGGGGGAGCGGCAGGCAGAGGGAGAAGCAGACTCCCCACTGAGCAAGGAGCCCATGCAGGACTCGATCCCAGGACCCTGAGACCATGACCTGAGCTGAAGGCAGATGCTTAATCGACTGAGCCACCCAGGCGTCCCAACACTCATTCATGACTTAAAAAAAAAACAAAAAAAACTTCCAACAAACTAAGAATAAAACAGAATTTTCTCAACTTGATGAAAGGCATCTATGAAAAATATACAGTTAACATCACTTAAAGGTGAAAGATTGAATCTTTTCCCCCTAAGATCAGGAAGAACGTCCACTCTCTCCACCCTTATTTAACACTGTACTGAAGATTCTAGGTAAGACAATAAAACAGGAAAAAGAAGGAAATTTCTACTGTTTAGAAAGAAGTAGAACTGTTTTTATTTGCAGATAACATGATTATTTATATGGAAAATCCCATGGAATCTTTAAATATAATAGCCATAAAAATATGGGGCGCCTGGATAGCTCAGTTGTTAAGCGTCTGCCTTCAGCTCAGGTCATGATCCCAGAGTCCTGGGATCGAGTTGAGCATCGGGCTCCCTGCTCCGCGGGAAGCCTGCTTGTCCCTCTCCCACTCCCCCTGCTTGTGTTCCCTCTCTCACTGTGTCTCTCTCTGTCAAATAAATAAATAAAATCTTTAAAAAAAAAATTAAATAAATAAATATAATAGCAATAAAAATAAGCTTAACAATGTATCAGAAGGCCAATATTCACAAATAAATTGTATTTCTATATGTCAACAGCAAACAATTTAAAAGTTTTAAAAGTTTTAAGTACCATTTATTATAACACTTAAAATATGAAACATTTAGGGACAAATTTAACAAAATATGTAAATATGTGCACAACACATACATGAAAAACTACAAAGCATTACTGAGAAGAAGCAAAGACTTAAATAAGTGGAGAGAAATACATGTCTATAATTGAAAGGTTCACTATTAAGATGTTAGTTTTCCCCAGATTGAACGAGAGATTCGATTCAATCCAAATCAAAAATTCCTACAGACGTCTTAGAAATTAACAAGCTGATTCTAAAATGTATATGGAAGTGCAAAGACCTAGAAAAGCCAAAATAATTTTCAGAAAAAGAACAAGTCTGTAAGTCTTATACTACCTGATTTCAAGATTTAAAATAAAGTCATAGAAACCAAGACAATGTGATATTGGCTAAGTATAGACACAAAGGTCTAGAGAACAGAAGAGATACAGAAAAAAGCCCACTCAATTAACTTTCAACAGAAGACCATAATCCAGGGAGGATAATGATCTTTTCAACAAATTGTGCTAGAACAATTGGATGCCTTTATACAAAAAGTGAACCCCAAAGTGGTTCCTCAAAAGTTAAACGTAGAGGGCGCCTGGGTGGCTCAGTTGGTTAAGCGACTGCCTTGGGCTCAGGTCATGATCCTGGAGTCCCGGGATCGAGTCCCACATCGGGCTCCCTGCTCGGCAGGGGGTCTGCTTCTCCCTCTGCCCTCTTCCCTCTCGTGCTCTCTGTCTCTCATTCTCTCTCTCTCAAATAAATAAATAAAATCTTTAAAAAAAAAAGTTAAACGTAGAATTATATGATTATGCTCAAATGGTAATAGGACTCAGCAATTCCAGTAGGTATATTCCCAAAGGATTGAAAGCAGGGATTCAAACAGATACTTGCATACAAATGTTCATAGCTGCATTATTCACAGTAGCCAAAAGATGGCAACAAACCAAGTGTCCATCAACAAATGAATGGATAAATAAAATACTGTATAGACATACAATGAAATATTATTCAACTTTAAAAAGTAATGAAATTCTGATACACACTACAATATAGAGGAACCTTGAAAATATTATGCGAAGAGAAAGAAAGCATGCACAAAAGTGCAAATATGATATGAATCCATTTATATGAGGTACCTAGAATAGGCAAATTCATAGAGACAGAAAGTAGAATAGAGGATAAGGGAAGGGGGAATGGGGAGTTACTGATTAATAGGTACAGAGTTTCTGAAAATTGAGAATTGATTTCTCAAAATCTTGTTGGAATCAAGAATTGAGGCAGGAGACTAATACATAAGCTACAACAGACTAGGCAAAAGATGAGAGTGGTAGATACAGTACAGAGAGAAAGAAATGGATGAATTAGTAACATATTTTAGTGGGAGGACCAAATAAACTTGCTGGTACAGTAGAAAGCAAGATGGAAAGACAGGAATCAAGAACATCAAATAAGTCTTTGAATGGAGCATTTGAATGGAATATGGAGGTAGCTGTGATTACAGAGAAAAATCAGGAGTTCAATTTCAGCCTTATTCAAGTTTAAGATACTAATAAGACATATCTAACTGAAGCGTTCGAAGGTCGCTGCAGATACAAATCTGGAGGTCCCCGCTCCCATGGTGCTTTTTAATCTGTGGTGACTACTTTATGTGTCAACTTGACTAGGCCATGGGCTGCCCAGACATTTGATCAAACATTATCCTGTATCTGTGAGCGTGTTTCCGAATGAGATTAACATTAACGTTTGAATTCATAGACTGAGTAAAGCAGGCTGCCCTCCCTAATGTGATTGGGCATCATCCAATCAGTTGAAGACTTGAACAAAAAGGCTGAGTAAGAGGAAACTCCTCCCGCTTGACTACCTTGAGCTGGGACATGGATCTTTGTCCTGCCTTCACTCTTCTTAGGTCTCAAGCCTGCTGGTTTGGTGGCTAGAATTTATACCATTAGCTCTTCTGGTTCTCAGGCATTCAGACTAGAACTACCCCCATCAGCTCTCCTAAGTCTCCAGCTTGCCAACTACAGATCGTGGGACTTCTCAGCCTCCATAATCATGTGATTCCCTAACAAAGAATATAAAAGTAATGCATAAAATTATAATTGTGATAAGTGCTACAAAGCATATATGTAGGTATTCTGGGAGCATATCAGGAGGAAGGTCTAATTTACATAAGGAAAGAAGAAAAGACTTTCCTGAACTTCAAAATATTTTATTCCAAACTTGGAAATAAGGCAAAATGATGATTGTTTGATAATTTTATTTATTTCATTTTATTTATTTGCTTTTTGAGAGAGAGCAAGTGCCTGCACACAAGCAGGGCGGGGGGATGGGGGCAGAGGGAGAGAGAGAATCTTAAGCAGGCTCCACACCCAGTGCAGAGCCAGAGCCCAGGGCTCAATCTCATTACCCTGAGATCCCATGACCTGAGCTGAAATCAAGAGTCAGATGCTTAACAGACTGAGCCACCCAGGCACCCCTGCTTGACACTTTTATATCATACCAATGTGTGCACATGTACCTAATTGTAGTACAGTCAACACACAATGTTACATTAGTTTGGGACATACAACATAGGTTCAACAACTCCATGCATTATGCTATCTATGCTCACCACAAGTGTAGCTACCATCTACCACCATCTACCACTATTACAATACCATTGATTATATTCCCTGTGCTGTACCTTTACACCAGAGTATATTTTTAATAATCCTGCATGACTTTCATGTGACTCTCTCAGAAGATGTCACTTAAAAAAAAAACAATCCACCACTCACAAGGGACGTTTTACAGCCCTGAAATAGAGATGATCCTGTAAAGTGTCATTGGTTTATAGTAAATAGGAAAGAACAGTTATGGTTTTATTACCCTGTAGGACATTAACCAGTTTTGCATAAAACTTAACATTGTTACTTTGTCATTCCTTTCTTATCAGAATATATAAACCCCTCATCTTCAATACAGCTTGGAACCAGCATCATTCCTGCTGATGCCCTCATCAGTGAGTTAAATTATAGCTTAAACTCTTGCTCACATATGATTCTTTGAGAATTGTACTGGGGGGAAATTTTTTTTTTTTTAAGATTTTATTTATCTGACAGAGAGAGACACAGAGAGAAAAGGAACACAAGCAGGGGGAGTGGGAGAGGGAGAAGCATGCTTCCCACTGAGGAGGGAGCCCAATGTGGGGCTCAAGGCAGACGCTTAAAGACTGAGCCTATTTTTTATAAATAAAAAAATATTTAAGCTAAGACCAGAAGAGTGAAGAGGAGGGGGCTGGATGTCACCTGCTGGTTGTGTCCGGGAAGAGGGAGCAAATAAAGATCTGTTCCAGACAGAGTGAAACTGCCCTGCAAAAGCACTAACTTTTAAAAAACAAAAGGCAATTAAAAAGGCTATTAATGAGGTGCAATCAAAAATGGAGGCTCTAACTGCTAGGATAAATGAGGCAGAAGAGAGAATCAGTGATATTGAAGACCAAATGATGGAAAATAAAGAAGCTGAGAAAAAGCAAGATAAACAACTACTGGATCACGAGGGCAGAATTCGAGAGATAAGCGATACCATAAGATGAAACAATATTAGAATAATTGGGATCCCAGAAGAAGAAGAAAGAGAGAGACGGGGCAGAAGGTATATTGGAGCAAATTATAGCAGAGAACTTCCCTAATTTGGGGAAGGAAACAGGCATCAAAATCCAGGAGGCACAGAGAACCCCCTTCAAAATCAATGAAAATAAGTCAACACCCCGACATCTAATAGTAAAACTTAATGAGTCTCAGAGACAAAGAGAAAATCCTGAAAGCAGCTCGGGAGAAGAGATCTGTAACCTACAATGGTAGAAACATTAGACTGGCAACAGACCTATCCACAGAGACCTGGCAGGCCAGGAAGGACTGGCATGATATCTTCAGAGCACTAAATGAGAAAAATATGCAGCCAAGAATACTATATCCAGCTAGGCTGTCATTGAAAATAGAAGGAGAGATCAAAAGCTTCCAGGACAAACAAAAACAAGGAATTTGCAAACACGAAACCAGCCCTACAAGAAATATTGAAAGGGGTCCTCTAAGCAAAGAGAGAGACTAAAAGTAACAGACCAGAAAGGAACACAGACAATATACAGTAACAGTCACCTTACAGGCAATACAATGGCACTAAATTCATATCTTTCGATAGTTACCCTGAATGCAAATGGGCTAAATGCCCCAATCAAAAGACATAGGCTATCAGATTGGATAAAAAAAAACAAGACCCATTGATATGCTGTCTGCAAGAGACTCATTTTAGACCCAAAGACACCCCCAGATTGAAAGTGAGGGGGTGGAAAACCATTTACCATGCTAATGGACACCAAAAGAAAGCTAGGTGGCAATCCTTATATCAGACAAATTAGATTTTAAACCAAAGACTATAATAAGAGATGAGGAAGGACACTATATCCTACTTAAAGGGTCTATCCAACAAGAAGATCTAACAATTGTAAATATCTATGCCCCTAACATGGGAGCAGCCAATTATATAAGGCAATGAATAACAAAAGCAAAGAAACACATCAACAAAAATACAATAATAGTGGGGGACTTTCACACCCCCCTCACTGAAATGGACAGATCATCTAAGCAAAAGATCAACAAGGAAGTAAAGACTTTAAATGACACACTGGACCAAATGGAGTTCACAGATATATTCAGAACATTCCATCCCAAAGCAACAGAATACACATTCTTCTCTAGTGCCCATGGAACATTCTCCAGAATAGATCACATCCTAGGTCACAAATCAGGTCTCAACTGGTACCAAAAGATTGGGATCATTCCCTGCATATTTTCAGACCACAATGCTTTGAAACTAGAACTCAACTGCAAGAGGAAAATCGGAAAGAACTCAAATATATGGAGGCTAAAAAGCATCCTACTAAAGAATGAATGGGTCAACCAGGAAATTAAAGAAGACATTAAAAAATTCATGGAAACAAATAAAAATGAAAACACAACTGTTCAAAATCTTTGGGATGCAGCAAAGGCAGTCCTAAGAGGAAAGTATATAGCAATACAAGCCTTTCTCAAGAAACAAGAAAGGTCTCAAATACACAACTTAACCCTACACCTAAAGGAGCTGGAGAAAGAACAGCAAAGAAAGCCTAACCCCAGCAGGAGAAGAGAAATAATAGAGATCAGAGCAGAAATCAACGAAATAGAAACCAAAAGAACAGTAGAACACAGCAACGAAACTAGGAGCTGGTTCTCTGAAAGAATTAATAAGATGGATAAACCCCTGGCCCGACTTACCAAAAAGAAAAGAGAAATGACCCAAATAAATAAAATGAATGAAAGAGGAGAGATCACAACCAACACCAAAGAAATACAAACAATTATAAGAACATATTATGAGCAACTATATGCCAGCAAATTAGATAATCTGGAAGAAATGGATGCATTCCTAGAGACGTATAAACTACCAAAACTGAACCAGGAAGAAATAGAAAACCTGAACAGACCCATAATCAGTAAGGAAATTGAAGCAGTAATCAAAAATCTCCCAACAAACAAGAGCCCAGGGCAGATGGCTTCCCAGGGGAATTCTACCAAACATTTAAAGAAGAATTAATACCTATTCTTCTGAAACTGTTCCAAAAAATAGAAATGGAAGGAAAACTTCCAAACTCGTTTTATGAGGCCACCATTACCTTGATCCCCAAACCAGACAAAGACCCCATCAAAAAGGAGAATTACAGACCAATATCCTTGATGAACATGGATGCCAAAATTCTCACCAAAATACTAGCCAATAGGATCCAACAGTACATTAAAAGGATTATTCACCACGACCAAGTGGGATTTATCCCTGGGCTGCAAGGTTGGTTCAACATCCACAAATCAATCAATGTGATACAATACATTAATAAAAGAAAGAACAAGAACTATATGATCCTCTCAATAGATGCAGAAAAAGCACTTGACAAAGTACAGCATCCTTTCTTGATCAAAACTCTTCAGAGTATAGGGATAGAGGGTACATACCTCAATATCATAAAAGCCATCTATGAAAAACCTACAGCGAATATCATTCTCAATGGGGAAAAACTGAGAGCTTTCCCACTAAGGTCAGGAACATGGCAGGGATGTCCACCATCACCACTGCCATTCAACATAGTATCAGAAGTCCTAGCCACAGCAATCAGACAACAAAAAGAAATCAAAGGCATCCGAATAGGCAAAGAACAAGTCAAACTCTCACTCTCTGCAGATGATATGATACTTTATGTGGAAAACCCAAAAGACTCCACCCCAAAATGGCTAGAACTCATACAGGAATTCAGTAAAGTGGCAGGATATAAAATCAATGCACAGAAATCAGTGGCATTCCTATACACCAACAACAAGACAGAAGAAAGAGAAATTAAGGAGTCGATCCCATTTACAATTGCACCCAAAACCATAAGATACCTAGGAATAAATCTAACCAAAGAGGCAAAGAATCTGTACTCAGAAAACTATAAAATACTCATGAAAGAAATTGAGGAAGACACAAAGAAATGGAAAAACGTTCCATGCTCATGGATTGGAAGAACAAATATTGTGAAGATGTCAATGTTACCTAGAGCAATCTACACATTCAATGCAATCTCCATCAAAATACCATCCACTTTTTTCAAAGAAATGGAACAAATTATCCTAAAATTTGTATGGAACCAGAAAAGACCCCGAATAGCCAGAGGAATATTGAAAAAGAAAAGCAAACCTGGTGACATCACAATTCCAGACATCAAGCTCTATTACAAAGCTGTCATCATGAAGACAGTATGGTACTGGCACAAAAACAGACACATAGATCAATGGAACAGAATAGAGAGCCCAGAAATGGACCCTCAATTCTATGGTCAACTAATCTTCAACAAAGCAGGAAAGAATGTCCAATGGAAAAAAGACAGTCTCTTCAACAAATGGTGTTGGGAAAATTGGACAGTCACATGCAGAAGAATGAAACTGGACCATTTCCTTACACCACACACAAAAATAGACTCCAAATGGTTGAAAGACCTCAATGTGAGACAGGAGTCCCTCAAAATCCTAAAGGAGAACACAGGCAGCAACCTCTTTGACCTCAGCCGCAGCAACTTCTTCCTAGAAACATCACCAAAGGCAAGGGAAGCAAGGGCAAAAATGAACTATTGGGACCTCATCAAGAGAAAAAGCTTTTGCACAGCAAAAGAAACAGTCAACAAAACCAAAAGACAACCGATAGAATGGGAGAAGATATTTGCAAATGACATATCAGATAAAGGGCTAGTATCCAAAATCTACAAAGAACTTCTTAAACTCAACACCCAAAGAACAAATGATCCAATCAAGAAATGGGCAGAAGACATGGACATTTTTCCAAAGAAGACATTCAAATGGCCAACAGACACATGAAAAAGTGCTCAACATTGCTCAGCATCAAGGAAATCCAAATCAAAACCTCAATGAGATATCACCTCACACCAGTCAGAATGGCTAAAATTAACAAGTCAGGAAACGATAGATGTTGGCGGGGATGCGGAGAAAGGGGAACCCTCCTACACTGTTGGTGGGAATGCAAGCTGGTGCAGCCACTCTGGAAAACAGTATGGAAGTTCCTCAAAAAGTTGAAAATAGAGCTTCCATATGACCCAGCAATTGCACCACTGGGTATTTACCCCAAAGATACAAATGTAGGGATCTGAAGGGGTACGTGCACCCCGATGTTTATAGCAGCAATGTCCACAATAACCAAACTATGGAAAGAGCCAAGATGTCCATTGACAGATGAATGGATAAAGAAGATGTAGCATATGTATACAATGGAATATTATGCAGCCATCAAAAGGAATGAAATCTTGCCATTTGCAACGATGTGGATGGAACTGGAGGGTATTATGCTGAGCGAAATAAGTCAATCAGAGAAAGACATGTATCATATGATCTCACTGATATGAGGAATTCTTAATCTCAGGAAACAAACTGAGGGTTGCTGGAGTGGTTGGGGGTGGGAGGGATGGGGTGGCTGGGTGATAGACATTGGGGAGGGTATGTGCTATGGTGAGCACTGTGAATTGTGTAAGACTGCTGAATCACAGACCTGTACCTCTGAAACAAATAATACATTATGTGTTAAAAAAAAAAAAAAAAGAAGACGAAGAAGCTAGGAGGAAGGGAAAAATGAAGGGCAGGGAATCAGAGGGCGAGACGAACCATGAGAGACTATGGACTCTGAGAAACAAACTGAGGGTTCTAGAGGGGAGGGGGGTAGGGGGATGGGTTAGCTGGGTGACGGGTATTAAAGAGAGCACGTTCTGCATGGAGCACTGGGTGTTATACGCAAACAATGAATCATGGAACACCACGTCAAAAACTAATGATGTAATGTATGGTGATTAATATAACATAATAAAATTTTTAAAAATTAAAAAAAAAATAAAAAAGCAGGGGCGCCTGGGTGGCTCAGTCGTTAAGCGTCTGCCTTCGGCTCAGGTCATGATCCCAGAGTCCTGGGATCAAGCCCTGCATCGGGCTCCCTGCTCAGCGGGAAGCCTGCTTCTCCCTCTCCCACTCGCCCTGCTTGTGTTCCTTCTCTCCCTGTGTCTCTCTCTGTCAAATAAATAAATAAAATCTTTAAAAAAAAAAAAGGCACAAGAAGTTCTAGGAACTGGAACAAATAAGGAATAACCTTCAGTATCGAGAGGAGGGGGGAAGGTATAATGAGGTGAGACTAAGAAGAAAGGTAAGGATCACTGAATGGCAGAGCAATGGAAGGATCCATTGAAGAATTTAATCCGGGGAGGGGCTTGCTTCAGATCTGCTGACTGAAATGTGAAAAGTAAAACAGAAGAAATCAAATTTTATTTGGAAGAAACTCTCAGGAGGACTCTTGAAGATGATAGTTCGGTCTCAGGCCAGGGAGGAGAAAGCAAAACACAGTCAAGAGATAGTTTGGGGATGGGATCAAGGTAACTGGCTACTGACAAATGTGGAAGGTAAGGGCAGGGGAGCGCGGGGTTGCTCCTAGATTGCTGGCTGCAGCAGTACGTGCTAGCGCCCTGCGGAGGGGCGGCTGCAGCCTCTGACCGGAGAAACACCCCAGGGAAAGAGCAGGTGTTGGCTGCAACCATAAAGTGGTGTGCTGTGACCAGAGCGGCAGCCTGCCTGGGCCCGTTTACAATGTGGTACTTACGAGGTCCTCCACTCCAGCCACAGCCCTGGGCACGGGCACGGTGCTCATTTGCAACAATCATTTCCCTTGATCACTTGCCCAGACCCCTTCTGGGCCACAAAAATAATCCTCAAATTAGACAACAGACTCCACGGAGACCATGTGGACCCCTGAATCATGACCATTTTCCCTCCCCCTGTCTTCCCTTGGGGTTGCATTAGTTCTCTTTTTGTGTTTTCAAGCACAGGAGGGTGACTCATCCCCTTCTTGGAAAAAGGAACTATCTGCTGTAATAACCCTATCCTCACCCCTCAGCTACCTGAATTCTCCTGGGGAACCCCCCCACCCAGCCACCCATCAGCTCTCCTTTTATGAGGCTTGAACATCTCAAGCTGAAAATAGTCCTCCTTCCTGAACAGCGAAATAGAATCACCTCTACAGGACTTCAAATTTCTCAGATAAAAAAAGTCAAATGGGGGACGCCTGGGTGGCTCAGTCAGTTAAGCGTCTGCCTTCGGCTCGGGTCATGATCTCAGGGTCCTGGGATCGAGCCCTGCATCAGACTCTCTGCTCAGTGGTGAGTCTGCTGCTCCCTCTCCCTCTGTGATCTCTCTCGCTTTCACTCTCTCTCAAACAAATTTAAAAAATCTTTAACAAAAAGACAAAACAAAACAAAACAAAAGCCAAATGGAACGGAAGCTGTATGTAATTGCATCCATGCTTCAATGGGGATTCATCATCTAAGCATACACAAGGGTCTTTCTAGTGCCTTTTTCCTTACTGAGCAGAGATTTTAATTTTTTTTATTTCTCTTCAAGATTTTATTTATTTATTTGATAGAGAGAGAGAGAGTACAAGCAGGGGGAGGTGCCGGCAGAGGGAGAAACAGGCCTCCCTGCTGAGCAAGGAGCCCGATGCGGGACTCAATCCCAGAACCCTGGGATCATGACCCAAGCCGAAGGCAGACGCTTAACTGACTGAGCCACCCAGGCGCCCGAGCAGAGATTTTTAAAACACCCACTATATGCCATCTTGTATGCTAGGCATTGGGGATATAATAATAAATGAAAGTATAAGGTTCCTGGCCTTGTGGATCTCACATTTCCATAGGGAAGACAATTAGTAAGTAAACAAACAAATAAATAATACCATATGATCCAGCAAACCCACCTGGGGAGTATATACCCAAAGAAAATAAAAACAGGATCTTAAAGAGATGCCTGCAGTCCCAGCTTCATTCCAGCAGTATTCACTATAGCCAAGATATGCAAGCAACGTAAGTGTCCCTCTATAGATAAATGGGTAAAGGTGGTATATGAAGTAGCTAAAAGTGCTAAGAGAATAGATCTTTAATGTTCTCAGCACAAAAATGAAATGGTAATTATGTGACATGATGGAGATGTTATCTAACTCTATGGTGATAATCATTTTTGTAGCATATATATAATTGTATCAACTGAACACATTGTATACCTTAAACTCATACAATGTTATATGTCAATTATATCTCAACAAGGCTGGAAAAGAGGCACCTGGGTGGCTTAGTCAGTTGAGCGTCGGACTCTTCATTTTGGCTCAGGTCATGATCTCAGGGTTGTGGGATCAAGCCCCATGTCCGGCTCCACACTCAGTGGGGAGTCTGTTTGAGATTCTCTCTCTCCCTCTGCCCCACCCTCCACTTGTGCATGCACAATTTCTCTCTCTCCCTCTGCCCCACCCTCCACTTGTGCATGCACACTTTCTCTCTCTCTCCCAATAAATAAATAAATCTTAAAAAAAAAATAAGGCTAGAAAAAATGCTCAAGGTAAAAATAAAATAAATAAATTAGAGCTTATCAAAAAAAGAAAAACAACATAATACACTGTGATCAAAGTTATGAATTTAAAATAAGCAGAATGATAAGGGGAAGGCACTCATCAAGAAAGGTGTTTCTCAGGACATGGCATTTAGTCTGAGACTTGAAAGAAGAATGAGCCTGCCTTGTGTTCACTACAAGTGATGGGGAAAAAAAAATAATAATAGATATTGAGAGCTCTTTTTGTTATTAGGCTGCAGTGGTGGTTGTGTGAGGGCAAGAGTGATGTTGTTGCCACAGTTTAACACTGTGTAAGAGGAGACAATAGTTTGGAAAAATACTAATGTGATTTTCACCTTTTTGGAAACATAACTTTCTCCCTAGTAAACCCAAAGTATCCTGGGGGAGAAGAAGTTGCAGATTGGATCAAGATTGTCAAAGAAGGAATGAAAAGACCAGACGTTATTATTCAACTTGTACATTCAAGAGAATGCGGCAGTGTGACAACAGACTAGAGAACAGGCACACTGAGAAAGAATGGATCCTCCAGATGTTTAACTTGCATTAAATATACTAAGGACTAGACGTGATGGACAATATATATTTAGGGAGAATGGAAGTTAAAGAAACATCCTTTCCTGACCCAAGGGATTGTGGACCCAGAAGGGAGAGAGGAGGCTGAAGTGGATGGCAGTCCCCCTGATGTGTTTCCAGTTCTTGAGGAGTGTGTTGGACAGACTGAGGGGGGGACACCAGGGACTGGAGGGTCCTTGCTCCTTTCCTTATTTGAGACTCTGGGAAGAGACCTCTGTGCGGGGCAGCCCTGCATCAACATGGGGAAGACAGAGCTGGGGGCCTGCATGACAGAACATTGCTCCTCAAAATGCCTGTGGGCGAGCTGTGGGGTTTTTTTATTTTTCCTTTCAGCCTGGTACTTTTATAAAATAAACTAAAAATAAGTCCACAACAAAAAGAAATGAAAAATAAAATAAGCTAAGACATAGGGAAAGCAAGCCCAATTTTTTTATTAGATTCAGCAGACATAAAATGACTGTCAGTTGTTTTAAAAGTTTCTACATGCTTCAACCAAACCTCATTGGGACGATGGAGCAGAAAATTGAGTTCGGCTTTTAAAAGGCAAGGGTGTCTGACACCCAGACAGTTTGCTTGGCTGAGCAGGTGACCTCCATGTGTCATCATCTAAAAGTGTTTCTGGGGATGTCTGTGTGGCTCAGTTGATTAAGCATCTCCCTTTAGCTTGGGTCATGATCCCAGGGTCTTGGGATTGAGTCCCGCATCGGGCTCCTTGCTCAGTGAGGAGCCCGCTTCGCCCTCTGCCTACCGCTCTCCCTGCTTGTGTTCACTCTTTCTCAATCTCTCTCTCTCTCTGACAAATAAATTAAAAAAAAAAATCTTTAAAAAATAAGTAAAATAAAAGTGTTTCTGAAAACACTGGATGGGACCTCAGGACAGACAGGGGTAAGAGGAAAAAGGGACAAGAAGGGCAGAAAACAACTCCCAAGGAGAGTGGAATTACCTTTCACATCTGGAAGAGCCCCGCACTCCTGCAGCCTCCCAAATTACCCTGTGAGATTATGTTATGAGCACATACCTTCATGATCCCCTATTAGCACCCTAACGGTGGTCCTGCAAAAATCAGCTGGCTGCATGCACAGAGCCAGCAGCAAAGACTGGCTTTTATTATTTTATTTCCTCGTAGTATATGGGCCTTCTGGCCTCAAGTAAGCAGGAATGAGAAAAATATGTATAATAGAATGTGGGAAGTTTCCAACTCTCCAGAGCCTACAACTAGAACTAGCTCAACGTGAGAGTATTTTATATTTAGCACTGTTACTTTGTGGGAAAGAAGAAAGGAGAGAGAACAAAGAAGAGGGTAGTGTGGCATCAGGAAACCGTGCACAAAGTGAACCACTGCTTACCCCCTTTCAGGCTGCCTGATCCTGCTTCCTTCCTTTCTTTCCCGCCATAGACCCCAGGGTTCTGAATGCTGTCTGCAGTCACAGCTGCCAACACTGGAATTTCCACACCCACCAAGCATGGTTATAGAGGAGGATGCAGCTACCTCCCATAGCCCCTCTCTCTCTACCCACAAAGTCAAGCAGCAGACCCTCTGTGAATGGAGAAATAAAGAACAAACATAAGGCAGTCACAAAGACAACAGGTTCTAATGGACCTTCATCTCATTCAGCTGTTGCTGCTTAATGGGCTCTTGCTCTCAATTAGAATAGCATCCATTGAGATTTGTCTTGCCTCCAACTCTTTTCTAATCGAGCTTCCTTTCCACCTTGTAATAATAGAGTTCTCCAAAGAAACGGAACCAATAAGATATCCATCTATTTATCTATCTATCTCTGTCTCTCTGTCTCTGTCTCTCTCCCTTTCTCTCTCTGTAGAAGTGTAGGTGTGGGTGTAGATGTAGATATAGATATAGAGATACAGATATATAGAAAGCTATTTATTATGAGAAATTGGCTCACATGATTATGGAAGCTGAGAAGTCCCACAATGTGCAGTCTGCAAACTGGAGACCAGAGAAGCCAGTTGTGTAGTCCCAGTCCAGACCCAAGGCCTGAAAACCAGGAGAATTTCAATCCAAGTTCAAAGGCCCAAGAACCAGGAGTGCCAGTGTCTGGCAGAAGATGGATGCCCCAGTTATAACAAGAGAGCAAATTTTCCCTTCCTCTGCCTGTTTGTCAATCAAGAGCCAACCAAGAGCCACTCAAACAATGCAACAGTGTTCTTTGGTCCTAAATGTATTGCTTATGTACCTGAGGATGATAGACTAGGTCATTACTAACCAAATAGGCCACTGACAAGTCCAGGACTTAGTGCCTCCAGCCTTTACCAACACTACTTCAAACCCCAGCTGTTTCCCAGCAGTTCTGAGCAAGGATGACCTAAAAAAAGTCTGGAAGAACTTCCCCTACTTTAGATGGCCCTCCAGAGGACTTTGTAGAAACAAATTAGGCCCTGGAAGTTGGTGTACAGATAAGTGTTTTGGAGAGGGACATCATACCAAGTGAGTAGTTCATTCTTTTTTTTTAGATTTTATTTATTTATTTGAGAGAGAGTGAGAGAGAGCATGAGCAGGGGGAGAGGAAGATGGAGAGGGAGAAGCAGACTTCCAACCGCTGAGCAGGGAGCCCGATGCGGGACTCGATCCCAGGACCCCAGGATCATGACCTGAGCCGAAGGCAGATGCTTAACCGACTGAGCCACCCAGATCCCTGTGAGTAGTTCATTCTTCAAAAACCTGCCTTTTGTGACTTCCTACTATTAAACCATTCTGTCATGTTCATTTGGACAGAGCAGGCTGGACTGGTGATCACTGACTAAACCAGAGGTCATCGGTGTTTGAAAAAGGAAAGAACGAAAGGAAAAGTTAGTACAAGGAAAGTAAATTAAAATTGTGTGTTGGGGGCACCTGGGTGGCTCAGTCGTTAAGCGTCTGCCTTCGGCTCAGGTCATGATCCCAGGGTCCTGGGATCGAGTCCCACATCGGGCTCCCTGCTTGGTGGGAAGCCTGCTTCTCCCTCTCCCACTCCCCCTGCTTGTATTCCTTCTCTCGCTGTGTCTCTGTCAAATAAATAAATAAAATCTTTAAAAAAATAAAAATAAAAATAAATAAAATTGTGTGTTGACCACTGAAACCATTCCTACTTCTTTTCATACTGTCTATATAATGGAGAATGAATTTTCAAGGCTTCCTATTATTATTCCTGTTTGATCTCAGAAAGAATGTTACGCCTTCTTCCAAGTTGGAAAAAAGTTGTGAACTAAGGATGGTTGTGATTTATTTAAAGCCCTAACCTATGGCTTTTCATTCTTGGTATCCAAGGCAAAAAACATGGGAGAAAGTTAAAATTATGAATATATCTCTTGGGGCACCTGGGTGGCTCAGTTGGTTAAGCATCTGCCTTCAGCTTAGGTCATAATCCCGGGGTCCTGGGATCCAGTCCCGCATCAGGCTCCCTGTTCAGCTTGGAGCCTGCTTCTCCATCTCTCTCTCTGCTGCCCACTCATGCTCTCTCTCTCTCTACCTCTATCTCAAATAAATAAAATCTTAAAAAAAAATAAAATAAAAAAATAATAAAACAAGATATTTGTTTAAAAATGGTATTAGTTGGAGGAGGAAAAAACCTTTTGCTGTCAGCGTCATAAAGTTACTCCTCTCAAAATACATTCTGAATTAGGTAGTACCTTTTTTTTTTTTTTTTTTTTTTAAAGTAGGCTCTAGGACCAGCATGGAGCCCAGTGCACGGCTTGAACTCACAACCCTGAAATCAAGACCTGGGCTGAGACCAAGAGTCAGATGCTTAAAGGACTGAGCCATCCAGGGACCCCTAGGTAGTACTTTCTACTGGACTTAGTAAAACTGTTCTCTGAGGAGATCAAGGAAGGTCTAGCTTAGATATACAAATTAAAAAGAACCAGCGCTGCCAATACTGAAAAGTACTATCATAAGGAACATTTCTTTTTTTTTTTTTAATTTTATTTATCCATTTGAGAGAGAGAGAGCACGAGCAGAGGGAGGGACAGAGAGAGAGGGACAAACAGACTCCCCGCTGAGTAGGGAGCCCAATTTGGGGCTCGATCCCAGGAACCCAAGACCATGACCTGAGCCAGAGGCAGATGCCCAACCGACTGAGCTACCCAGGAGCCCCCCAAGGAACATTTCTGCCCAACTCTTTAAATCTAGGCAGGTAGACATCCACATCAAACACTAAAATAACATTGAATCATTTCGACAATTTCCATAACCTAAATGTGAGATGTGGGTATTTTGCTTCTCTTCTTCCTCTTGCAAATTGAGGATTAAAATAGGAGGCAGAAAAACATATAACAAAATAAATAAAATGCAATAGAAGGAATAAAAAAAGGAAGAAAGGAAAAGATAGAAACTTAAGTGCATTTGTTCAATGCAAAGCAACATAAAATACTTTGGGTTTTTTGGGGGGGTGGGGGTTGGGAAATACTTTGAAACACCTTGTTCAATCAGAATAGTTATCGGAAACTTTAGACAATTTACATTATTTCCCTAATCTCAACTTCCTCGTCAATAATATGAGGAAAATAGGGTTTGCTAACATACAGATGAACTTGACCCAGTGTATGTGCTTAGCCCAACCCACCCCATTCCCTTGGCTGCTTGATCAAGTGAGAACTGCTGACCAGCCACTGCCATTGCTTCCTCTCCTCCCTCTGGGTCTCAGCCTCCCTGAGGGATGAGGGCTGGGCCTCCACAGTCTCCATCATGTCTGCCCCAGCAGGAACCACAGCACCCAAGCTCGACCCAACCTGTCCCACCACAGCTTGGCTTCCCCAACAGCTGTGCCAAGGGGCCCGTAACACAATCTGAAAGTCAAGGAAACTTTTAAATAATGGGGTGAATTTCGGCCAGTGAGAAGCAGGAAATAAGAAACCACTGACAAAGGACGCCTAGGTGGCTCAGGCGTTAAGCGTCTGCCTTCGGCTTGGGTCATGATCCCAGGGTCCTGGGATCGAGTCCTGTGTCAGGCTCCTTGCTCAGTGGGGAGCCTGCTTCTCCCTCTGCCTGCCGCTCCCCCTGCTTGTGTGTTCTCTCTCTCTCTCTCTCTGACAAATAAATAAAATCTTAAAAAAAAAAAAAAGAAGCCAGTGATAAATAAATTCCCTAGTTTCCTTACTTCCCAAACCTAATGGAATTTTCTGAGGCATAGTGGATCTATCCTGCCTCTTAGGAGATGTCCCACATAATGAGCCACTGTCTACGTCTCTTTGTGAAGCAGTCCCCAGCTTGTACACCACCTTATATTTTCTCATCTTCTTTCCCTGCTCTACTTCCCTTCTTCCCTCACTCTTGCTATTCTGGGATTCTACTCTAAATAAAGCATTACTATATCAACTTTGTCTCAGGCTCTTTTTTTACACAATTCAAAGACAAAAGGAGTGCTGGGATGATCAAATTAAATAGAAAATGGGAAAGCCATTTGTAAGTGCTAAAGTAATCATTATGCTTCTTAAAAGTCCACTGGATCTTGAACAAAAACATAGAGAAATACAAAATTATGTGGCCAGGGCTTGTTGCTGAGATATTTATAAGGGGTCATGGTATCAAAAGGAAGGCGCACTTAACTTAGCTGGAGTGGGAATCAGGGTAGAAGAGGGAAAAGCCCCAAATAAAAGAGGTCCTTTAAAATAGAAATAGCGTCCAGGAAGACAAGAGAGAGGCACTTCAGGCAAAGGCAGAGATGTGACTTTCCATGGGGGCTTGAGAAAGCAGGTGAAGTCTCAAGAACTTAGTAGAATAAGCAGGATCAGGCAAAGAACCTCACACACTAGACTTAAGAGCTCACTTTTTTTTAAGGCCATGAGAATCGAAGAGAAACAATGTAACCAAGGATGACATTATAAAAGAGAGCTCAGACCCTGGTGTGAAGGATGTAAAGAAGAGAGTGAGAAAGGAAGTAAGGAAAACAATGAGGAGGCTATTGTATCAGTACAGGGAAAGATGGTGAAGGGCTGACCCTAAGGCCGTGGTCAGGCAATGTAAAGAACAGGCAGACTGGATACATGCTTAGGAAGTAAAATCAGTCTTCTAGAATGTGGAGGTCTAAACAAGAAGACCACATCTAAGAGGGTCTCAGATGTCGGATGGGACCAGTTAGATAGAAAGCAGTTAGGTACCATTAACCAGGATGGGAAATGAAAAGGAACAGAGATTTGTTTATTTTTGGTGGCCAGGGATAGAAGGTGATGCTGAATTTTTGCAGTCTCAGAGATTTCCAGGTGGAGATTAATAAGCAGATGGAAATGTGTATCTAAAATTCAGTTAAGAATCTCTGGACTGCTGTGAGAACTTTTGGAACTTAGACTGGAGGAGTGTGCAGAGTTAGAGTGAAGGAGGAAATTCTGATTTACCAGCAACTAAGGCACGCATGGGGACAACACACACACACACATACACACAGACTGAAAAGGAAAAGGGGCCATCTAAAAGGTAGAAGGGAGGGGCACCTGGGTGGCTCCGTTGGTGGTTAAGCGTCTGCCTTCCGCTCAGGTCATGATCTCAGTGTCCTGGGATGGAGCCCCACATCGGGCTCCCTGCTCAGCAGGGGATCTGCTTCTCCCTCTCCCTCTGTGCTCTCTCTCTCTCTCTCTTAAATAAATAAAATTAAGAAAGCATTTTTGTTATTAACCCAAGCAGCCAAGCTTAGTGGACTCTCTTTAAAAATGCAAATCAATTTCACATGAAAAACCTGAAATTGTTTCATTGACCAATCCATACTGACAAAAGATCAAAATCAACCGTTGGAACCTGATGATAAAGCTTATTAAATCAATTAAATTTTGTTGTCCTCAAGTCACTAGATTTTGATACATTTCCAAAACCTGAAGCCCTCTTATTTCTGTATTCATTGTAGCTGGTTCTCAAAATATACCACTAAGTAAAGAAAAGTAACCTTAAAAATGCCTTCCACTGAACTCAAAATGGTTTCCATGGTGAGAAATCTTATTTAAAAAAAAAAAGCAAAACCTGCTTATTAATGTCGTTATTTTAACAGAACAATATAATGACCAAATCCAGTACAAATCCACCAAGAAAAGAAACAGAAATAAAACAAATAAGACAACTTCCAACTCTGTTCCCTATAAAAATTTATAAGAGATAAGCCAGTAGATACCCTTAAGAACACACAAATAGGCATTCTGTTTGAAAGTCGTACCTAAGGAAATTTAAAATTAAATGCTAATCTCACAGAAAGCACTCTGCAATCCTTGATGCCAAAACTGATAATTACTGGAGTTTTTCATCAAAAAGGCAGTCTGAGTAAGTAATTTTAGAGATGGAGATACATTAACTCTACTTTGGGCTGACCGTAATTACTCGCATATTTTTCTCTCTCCTTATCCCTTCCCTTGATCCTCTGGGAAGAAAAACCTTTTTTTCCTGCCTAATTTTCCTCTGATGAATTGTAGTGGCCTTGAAAGCTGGAAAAAAGAAATAGAACTGCAACCTAAATGTGGGATTTTTACTAGGCAGTACTTTGTAAAATCAACTACGTTATTTGTTTTATTTAGGCATTTACTATTTCTGTTGTTTGGAGAGAAAAATCAGATGTGAGAGGATTCACATTAAAATACTTGACAGTTTTTTAAGAATCAGCATCTAACAAAAATTCTGGTTTCTGGTACAATTTAGGTGTAAGACAGAGGGACATTTTCTGTGTAACATCTAGTCTGAATGAGGCACTGGGGAAGGACAGATTGACACACAGAATCTTCCTGCCTTCTACTAGGAAGAATTCTATTTGATCTCTTCTGAAGAAATAAAAATTGAATCTTAACCACCCTGGCTCTCTAACTCTGGGAGTTACTGGGGGAGATAAATAGCCTTAGCCCCTCCCCCCAAGTATAATCCGATTACAGTTAAATGTTTATGTTCCCTTTTAAACTTTGATTAGCTACAGATTGCTTGTGCTAACAGCTACGTAGCCAGCCTGCCACAGGGAACATATTTTTCTGTTGTTACTTCTACTTGGTTCAAGGAGTGTTACAGGATTTCTTTTCCTTCGGTGCCCATGGTTCTTGGTCACACTGCTTCGAAAAATGAAGAGGTAGACCAGACTGGGGGGGAAGGGGGGGACAGCAAAACAAAGTTTATTGAGCGATAGTACAAAGCTCCCGAGGAGGGAGGGGACCCGAGAGGGTTGCCACCAGGAGTTTCTAAGTCTAGGGGTTTCTATGGGCTTGTTGGTGGGCTATTTTAATCTGATTAACCCTCCATGCCTGTCACCCAATCAGGTTTTTGTCATCTATCTATCACATGGGAAAGGGTGGAGGGCTCCTTCCAGGGTGGTACAAAATCCTTTTATGGGTGGTTTCCTCTTAGGGCCTGCCTGCCTTTCTTCCAACTATCCTTCATCAGGAGCAATGTAATGACATAACACCTACCTCCTTGTTAGTAAATTATTTGAATATGGGTGTGAGACTTGTAAACAGGGTGTCATGCCAACATACATACTCAACTTTAATTCAAAGTTTCCAGCCAGGGGTGCCTGGGTGGCTCAGATGGTTAAGCGTCTGCCTTTGGCTCAGGTCATGATCCCAGGGTCCTGGAATCGAGTCCTGCATTGGGCTCCCTGCTCAGGGGGCAGCCTGCTTCTCCCTCTGCCTGCTACTCCCCCTGCTCATGTTCTCTCTCTCAAAGAAATAAGTAAAGTCTTTAAAAAACAAAGTTTCCAGCCAAATGTCACAAATCCTATGTATCAGACTGCAAACTCTACAGCAGAGATTTTGCTTACCACCATATTTCCAGATCCAAGTTCAATGCCTAACAGAAACCATTCAGGACCTTTTTGATGAATGAATGAGTGAATGTATTTATAGTGAGTAGGAATCTTAGTCAACAAACTCTGGCAAACAAGAATATCTTATATTCTATTCATTATTTTAATTATCACCCTCAATTATGATGGACTAGGGGAAACTTCAGCCTTAATTGTTTTTGTTGCTTTCACTCAACCCAGAGTTCTAGAGGCCTATACAGTACCAATCTGCAAGAGAGGGAGTTCAATGCCGTAGTGGCTGAGGACTAAATTAGTCCACAAGTTTGTCCTACACAGGATACAGCTCAATGGTACATAGCTACAGTCACATTGGCCCCACAGGAAATTAATAGCCAACCCCACTATAGGGTCTCACTCCCTGGAAGCATGATGCATCCAAGATCCTGAGATCTTGAGGCGCCTCTCAGGAGGCTACCAGGGAGGCTGACACCGCACTATTCCCAAGACCTAGAGATGTTTTTCTTCTCCTCAATCCTACTAGC
This sequence comes from Neomonachus schauinslandi, assembly GCF_002201575.2. NCBI lineage: Eukaryota > Metazoa > Chordata > Mammalia > Carnivora > Phocidae > Neomonachus > Neomonachus schauinslandi. The sequence continues at coordinate 90,511,580 of NC_058407.1, read as the reverse complement.
CATTTAGGGAAACTACTCAACTAATCCTCGAACCGCATTTACCCCAGTCCACTTTTCTCTGTGGCTTTTTTCTTTTCCATTAACCTTCCTGGACATAACTGAAGAGAGCAATGGAGAATACGTTCTCCATGACTTTTGGTAGATAAGCACCCTTTTCAGCCTGCTTGAGGATAGAGCTGCCACCACACGTTAATACACTGTCAAAGATGTGTAAAATTCAGTATATAGGGGCACTGGGCTGGCTCAGTCAGAAGAGCATGCAACGCTTGATCTCAGGGTCATGAGTTCGAGCCCCACATTGGGTGTAGAGAGTACTAAAAAAAAAAAAAAACTTTTTTTACAAAAAAATTCAATATATAACACATTTACATTTCTGTGTTCATGGTTTTTCAATAGTTATTGTTGGCTTTAGTGCTTTTAAAATGGTTAAAATAATCTTTTAAAAATGAAATTCCAATTAAATATTTGTAATGAAGCAGCCCCACAGAAGGGCTCCTTGGAATATTGTTTGAGAGCCACTGCAGCTTTACGCCAAGAGTAAGAAGGCAATTACAGGCTTCCTGGGAACTAGACCAGGGTTTGGAAAGATGTACTCAGGTTGTCGTAGATTGGGTTCCCTGTAAAGCAAACTCTAAGACAGAGACTGAGCGTGAAGTGTGTATTAGGGAGTACTCTCAAGGACAAGTAAAAGTGAGCAGAGAGAGAAGTTGGCGTGTACTGCAGTCACTGGAAAGCCCTCAGCTAATCCTAAAGGAAACTCTGAAGACAGGATGACATTACAGAGTCGTTCTAAATTGGAGCAAGAGGACTGGGCCCTGATACCCCCACAACAATTAGACATTGGATGTGAACTGCTCCTGGAAAGGGGCAAGACCTTGGCCAAAGCACATCTCTTCGGCCAAGGCCAAGTCCCGAGAAGGACTCAGCTGACAACTGTTGGCTTACAATGCTCCCGGCAGCTGGGGGAATAAGGGCCTCAGTCCTGCAACTGGGGTGGGGGGGTTGCTGGGTGGTGCACTGCAGCATCCATAGTCCATCCCCGAGCCTCCTGGATCAATCTGCTTCTCTTAAGTTCTAAGAGCAGCCCCTCTAGGATTTTGTAGGATCTTATGGAGGTGGGGAGGTGAGGGATGGGGAAAGACTTGTCAGAGAAAAAGGTTAATGAAATGAACTATAGCACCTTCGGCGCAGCTACTCTCAAGACCATAACTGAGCACCATATTCTCCTCTACCACCACTTTTAGATTCCCTTTACCTCTTTTGGTGACCCAGAACTTCATCCCTGAGGGGTCTAAAACCCTATTCATCATTCCCTTCTCAGAATGCCCATCGTACTTGTCCATTTACCATCAAAATTGGGCAAGGGAGTATTAAGAAGCCAAAGGCATCACAGGGGTGCCAAACATATTCTTTCCTGAGGATCACAGTGAATTACTTCTCCCAGGATGGTGAATCCTTTTCTTGACTGCTGGTCTTTGGGCACAGTGAGTTCTAAGTAACTGAGTGATAGCCATTGCTTAGGGTTAAATGAAACACTTGCTATGTCCCATAGTGGAAGTGTCCCCACTTTGGGAACCAGGATCTCTAAATCTGCAGTTTCAGAAATGAAACACCACTTCCCCAGTAAGTTACAGGGATGGTTCGAAGCCAATCCTGCCTTTATCCATTGGTTCCTGGATCCATATAATTTATTGCAAAGATTTCCCAAGTTCAGATATTTGAAAGGACTTACCAGACTCACTTGAGGGTTTTATTTAAAGACAATACATTGAGGCAAGAGATTGAAAGTATAGGCAAGTATTAGAGGTCTGAGAGATGTTTCATACATAACTTCCCATGGCCCTTATTCAAACACAATTACACTCTGAATCTGGGATAAACTGCCAATATCTGTGCAAGGAATCTTAGCTTTGGGAAAGCTAAATGTAAAGGTTCCCAGTGGAGTTGTGCTGCACTCTGGGCCAAGCTTGTCAGACTGGTTAGACCACCAGTCAAAGATCATCAGTAAAGAAATTAACCTTGGTGGTCACCATGGGAGCTTCCGACTTTTAATAGCACCTCATAAATCCCACTGCCCTTATCTTGGCTAAGATTCAAAAACTATACATCCAGGAGTCTCCAGAGATAGAGGAGAGTTTTTCCAGTCTAGCTATAAATCAACTCTATCTATCATATCTACTTCTCGCAGACCCAACATTGTACAATGTTAGTTGATGTAAGATATATACTGCCCTGGAGAATGGTACCCACATCTTCTCAGAGTGCTCTCTCCAAGTTGGCACCTCAACAAATTTCATTAGATCTGTTTTCATCAAAGCTGTTCCAACATTTTACCAAACCAGAAGCCTCTGTGTAGAATGGTATGTGATAAAACTAGTGGGCCTTGGGGCTCCTGGGTGGCTCAGTCGGTTACACATCTGCCTTCAGCTCAGGTCATGATCTCGGGCTCCTGGGATTGAGCCCCGCATTGGGCTCCCCGCTTAGTGGGGAGCCTGCTTGTCCCTCTCCTTCTCCCCCTCCCCCTGCTTGTACTCTCTCTCACTATCTCTGTCTCTCTCTCAAATAAATAAATAAAATCTTTTAAATAAATAAATAAATAAATAAATAAAATCTTAAAAAAAAAAAAAGACCAATGGATTTTAAGATCATGTATGAACCACTAGATTTCCTATGCTAAGGGGGTCCCTCGGTCCAATGAGATGTCATTCAGAATCCCATGTCAGTAACTAAACACTTTGTATGCTCTCAGATAGTGATACTGGATAAGGCCCTGTAGGTAGGAAAGGTAAACTCATACCCAGAATATATGTCAAGTCCAGTCAAGATAAATTGCTAAGATGGATCCAGTGTAGTTAATTTGCCACCAAGTGACATATCAGAGGCTCGGGATTGGTCCCGGCAGCATTTGGCAGCAACAATTGCTAGATCAGTCTTGGTGCAAGGCAACCCATTCTGTTGAGCGAGCATATTGGCTCTATCCTCATCATCATGACTATTCTCTTCAAGTGCTCCATAAGCCAGCCCTGGGGTGAGTGATGATGGAGATGGCTGCCCTCAACTGGTCCAGTCAGTGTCTACTTGCTTATTTGGGGAGAGCATTGTCTATTGACCTGAATGGAAAGAATTCATTTTCAACAGGGAGTAGGTCAAGTGCATCAACCCAGATGTCTCCATCCCGTTTCAGGATCCCATTCCTTCCCCCAACAGAGCCCTGACTTTGGCAAAGTACATTTGCTATAGTTGAGAATTTAGCTTTCTCTGGAGTTCTGCTACTGTTGTTACCTTCAGCGTTTGGGGGGGGGGAGGAGACCTTCTACTACAGGAGATAAGAGTCTCCTTTATGCTATCAAGGAGGTTCTCCGGCTTTCACATTTAGACTTGAACTGATAATTAATCCCCCTTTCATTGTCTTTCTACAGAGCTCCAACGGCCCTTAGCAATAGCCATCAAATTCCATAGTCCTAATATTTACTATGTCCTTTGTTGTTCTCAAATGAGTGACACATTGCACTTACACTGGTAAATGCATTCCTTCCACTGATATACCATCCAAGTTCACTGCTGACAAGAAAGTTTTAAAAATTGTACTGCTACTCATGCCATGGACCATCTGTTATTTCTACTACCACTGATGGGGCTTTCATTGGTATCTGGCCTGTAAGTGATGCCTTTCCAAAGTCTTCTGTTAGAGTCTACTTTCTCAGACACTCCTGGTACTAACTGTTGTAGGTTGGATTATAACCATGAACAAATCCTGAGATAAAGATTGCAACCAGGAGCTTTATTGGCAATTGCTCTTCACATCAACTTCTGTAGGGAAATAAACAAGATTGTGCAGAAAAAAGCTGAACTATGATTCAGTTGAAACAAAGGCCAGGTTTTGGATTACTGACCCTCATTTCCTCTGGTGGTCAGTTCAGTTCTCTCTGTTTAACTACACTCCTTCTCATCATTGGTTGTATGTAGACCAGGCTCCTGATTTTAGGAAAAGAGTCAGTCTAAACCCAGCTTTTCCTCTCCCTTAAAGAGGCAGTTGTTCAACAACTAACAGTATGTTTACACTGAAAATATTAACATATAAAATCAGGCTCCCCATCTGAGGTCACATATCACTTGATATAGAAATTTTTTTCTCTTTCTTTCTGGGTGAAAATTTCAATAATCCCTGAATTTGCATATATGTGAGAACTTTCCCACATTGTTTCCAGGCATTGACTAAAGATTAACTTTTCAGATTACTTTTGAATCAAGGCAGACTAAAGGGCTTTGTCTTTTCTGAGCATTTGTGGCAATAAAATGTGTACTTTGTGTATTTTATAGGGTATAAATGGAAGGCGAGCTCTACAGCAGGTGTGAATTTGAAAAAGTCTGAGATGACATTGCTGTGTGCTGGGAGCATGGGTGTGGGTTTGTGGGGAACCAAGATAAATATGTCTGGATATAAATGGAAAAATTAGGGCATGTGGCTTTAAACAGGGGCAGTACACGTGTCTTCATTCTTAAGAAGGAGGCAAGTTGATTTTCAGTTTCCCAGTGACCTCGATACTGCCTGTTGAAAAGCTATTTGGCTTCTCATACAGCCGTCTCTGATTTCTAACCTAGGATCTCCTTTCTTTCAGCTTCCTTTGCCTGAGAATTCCCTGCCTATTCCTTTTACTTCCACCATAGTGAGGCCAAAACCCTGCTCTGCTTCTCACAAGGCCCCAGAGCAGGCTTTGCTCTTTAGACACTAGTGGGGATTATCGGAAAAGGGAGGAAGATGGGATGTGTGACCCTTTCCTCTCTGCTCCTGACCCACATCTACCACGAACCAAATCCCCATGATATTTCCTAACCACCATACACTGTGCAGAACCCACGCCCAGCTCTGAAATGCCCAGGGGAATCCCTAGGTCTGACTCACCTCTAAATGCAAATGAATGTTATTGCAGTCCTTTCTGTACCCAAAGATTCACTCTTAAAACTCCCCTATTCAAACTAAGTAAAAAAGAAGGAAGTGAGAATATAGGGAAAATGTGTGTGTGTGTGTGTGTGTTGGGGGCAGAGGTCTTAACTTACCATTTGCTTTTCATTGTTACCAACCTTAAAATAAAATAAAATAATAAAAATCAAAATGAAGAAACCTCAAAAGTGCTTTAGGATCAGGTGAGTAGGAAAATGTTTTTAAATTTTTGGTTTTGCCATGAGAGACTATGGACTCTGAGAAACAAACTGAGGGTTCTAGAGGGGAGCGGGGTGGGGGGATGGGTTAGCCTGGTGATGGGTATTAAAGAGGGCATGTTCTGCATGGAGCACTGGGTGTTATACGCAAACAATGAATCATGGAACACTACGTCAAAAACTAATGATGTAATGTATGGTGATTAACATAATATAATAAAAAAAAATTTGGTTTTTGTTCCGTACCTTTCTGTGCAGTAATGGGCAAGTGAAAGATGTGTGTGTGTGTGTGTGTGTGTGTAATTGGTTGAGTGAGCCACACAACAATCTCTCCTACTTATAGGCACCACTCTCCTGGGGTAGGGACAGCACAGGCAGAGAAGGAAAGGATTTTTCTACCTGGTTCTAAGGATATGTCTAAGATTCATACACGTAATTAGCCCGTATACATCTCTTTTATCATATCAGTACTAGGAGATGGACCCTCAACAGGGTACAGGTTGTCTTTTGTGATTCCTCAATATTTAAGACATGTTCTTTCTAACCTAATTTTGCCTGAATAACAGAACAGGCATGAAGGGGGACACCTCAGATTGACCTCCACCTCCTCTCCTTCCCAGCCCCTTCCCTCGCATGCACACACACACACACACACACACACACTGGGACAAGTGAACCTCTGCCTTGGGAATGGTATGGAGCCAAATCTGTGTTTCCTAGAATCCCTGATAGTAGCATAATAATCCCCAAATGTCCATGTCAGGCCAGGTTATTCTTTATTTAAGGATTTCAATTAATACTAGAACACATATACAATCTCAAATTTACCATGGGTTTTATTCTCTAAATCAGTCATTTCAAACTGAAAATACATTTTTCATGGAAAACATGTCATATAATAGCAATAAAAAATTTGTTTTGTTGATAGTGTACTTGACATAGAGTTTTGCATTATTGCTACACAGCTGAACTTCGTTTTATGTATAACCCTTGGTTCCCTGAGGTAGTCCTAGGATTCCCAGTGACTTAGTCATTTTAATAAGGACCCAGATGCTCAGTTTTTATGCTCAGGTATTAACTTCAGGTATTAACTTCATTTCCAAGCTGGACAAAGGAACAATCTTCCAGAATTCCCACACAGCAAACTTCCCCTCATGTCTCATCGGCCAGAATTTGATCATTAGTCTATTTTCAAACCAAGCAGTAACAAAAAGGAAGGAATTACCATGATTTATAATATTAAAATCTGGTAGATGATGGCTGTTGGGGAGTCAATCCCAATGTGTATTTTAGGCCATTTGCTGGTGTAACTAGTGATAACTTTTAATCTGCTTTTAATCTGTAACTTTCTTCTGGCCTCAGGATTGGCCCACTTGCTTTCCTCTTCCACTGGTATATAATGTAATGTAACATACTATATTATAGATGCATCTAGGCTAATTGCATGTGTATGTATCTTAGATTTATCTTTACAACTGTTCTGTCCCTACCCAAGGATAGCAGTGCTGATGAGTGGGAGGGACAGTTTGCCTAGCTGATTCAACCAGTTATCAATCTACAAAGAGTGGACCAAGGGGGAAATAACCTAATTTTCCCATAGCTCTCATGACAAGGATTTCCCTCCCCCTGACTAAATCCCTAGGCAGTGGAGAATATTTTTTCCTTTTTTTCTTTTTTTGACTGGTAAAGCAAATGATTAGACAGTGGAGAATATGTCTTAATAATCTTTGTATTCCTACACCCTTTACCCCAATGTGATAACAACAGCTACCTTTAACTAAACACATGCTAGGTGCATTTCTTACATTATCTCATTTAATCCTCATACCAACACTGTAACATAGATGTTATTGTGCTAGTTTCAATTATGCAGAAATAAATTGGCAATGTGATTGACCAGCTTGATCAAGATCACACAGCATATGTTAATGTTGAGTTTGAAACCCATCCAAGCAATCTCAAAGTCCATGCCTTTACTAAGCAGCTATGACCAGGGTCTTCAAGAACACCTTCAGTTTCAATGATTCACTAAAAGGATTCATACAACTCAGAAAAACTCATGGTTACTGTTTATTATAGTGAATAAACCAACTGGTGTGGGGGCACCTGGGTGGCTCAGTCAGTTAAGCGTCTACTTTGGGCTCAGGTCATGATCCCAGGGTCCTGGGATGGAGCCCGGAGTAGGGCTCCCTGCTCAGTGGGGGGCCTGCTTCTCCTTCTCCCTCTCCCTCTGCCGCTCCCCCTGCTTGTGCTCTCTCTCTCTCACTGTCAAATAAATAAATAAAAATCTCTTAAATAAATAAATAAATATATATATAAATAAACTATCTGGTGTGGCTCAAATATCTGATAATTGGCTTGAACATCAATTTGGGATCAGTTCACATTCCCAGGGCCATTGTCAACAGGCTGGACAATTATATTTCAGGGTCACAGCATTTCTTTGTCATTTACAAGTCAGAAGGCACAAGTGAATTTTAAAGGGATACTAGAGTCTTCTGAGTTCCAAGTAATTGAGAAGAAAATGAGACTCTGATCTTGATCAAGAACAATAAGAATGTTTTAATACATGGATAATACAAAAGAGAAAAGAAAATGTATTTAAATATTCATAAAACAAATGTGCTTTTTTTTCTTTTTTTTTTTTGTGGGCAGCAAAGCAAGGTTTATTGAGCAATAGCAAAGTGATAGTACAAAGCTCCCGAGGAGGGAGGAGACCCGAGAGGATTGCCCAAAACAAATGTGCTTTTTAATAATTGTAAGATACTCTGGATCTATAAGTGGTATGACTTGGAACTTAAATGAGCTTCAGTTTCCTCATTTATTAAAAAATATTAATAATAAAAGTATATGCATATACATTCACACACCTGGGTTTTTTGCTGACTATCATGCACCCTGAGCAAACCATGCAATAGATACTGGCTGCCTATGATCCAATCATTGGACTAGGCTATGAGAATTCAGTAACCAAGCTTCCTGCTCTCGTGGAATTTAGTCTTGCGGGAAAGACAGAAATCAATTAATTGATCACACTGATGCTTAATTATAAATTTATCTAAGTGCCCCAAAGTGAAGGAATACAGTTGTCTGACAGTATATACCAATGACCTAAATTGGAGGAAGGGAAGGCAGTTCAGAGAAGGCTTTCCTAGGCTGACCTCTAAAGGAGGAGAAGGAGCTAACTAACCAAGGGAAAGGGATGGGTAGGAATGGAACATTCCAGGCAGTGGGAACCACAGAATGACATGACAAATACTGGGGGGGTGGGGGGGTGGAAGGGGAGTGCTAAAAGAAGGCAAAAGAGGCTGTAGCAGAGACAATGAAGGAAGGCAGACATATAAGAGATGAATCTGGAGAGGTAAATAAGACCAAAACATTCTAGTTGTTAGAAGCCTAAGTAAGAAGTTTGGTGTTTATCTTAAGAGCAATAGGAAGTGGGGCACCTGGGTGGCTCAGTCGTTAAGCGTCTGCCTTCTGCTCAGGTCATGATCCCAGCGTCCGGGGATTGAGCCCCACATCGGGCTCCCTGCTCGGCGGGAAGCCTGCTTCTCCCCATCTCACTCCCCCTGCTTGTGTTCCCTCTCTCGCTATATCTCCCTCTGTCAAATAAATAAATAAAATCTTAAAGAAAAAAAAAAGAGCAATAGGAAGTCTCAGGATTTTAAACAGAGAAGAGACTAATCAGATTTTCATTTTACAAAGATCATTTTGACTATCATTTGACTATCAGTTTGGAATAAGTGGTTGAAGAAGGGAAGAGATGTTGGCTGGAAAGAACGGATGCAAGGAAATGAAATATCATAAAGGTCCCAGAAGAATTAGCAAGATATAATATAGAAAAAAATTAATCATTAACCAAATATTTGCCATGTGGTAGGTGTTTTATATATACATTAGCTGGGACATTAACACTCAGTCTGACGCCAGTACCCACATTCTTTCTGTTCTATCATGCTCCCTGAGCAAGTATTACATGGATCCAATTTTTAAACAATAGAAGGATCAAGTGCTTGGCGTACTCATCAATAAAATTTATAAGATAGTAAATTTTGACATAACGCAGGGAAGGGACAGAAGAGAAAAATTTTCTAGATGAGGTTTCCTAAAGTAAATGGTTCTTAACCCAATTTATTCAAGTGAAGTAATAGGTCAAAAATACTTTGTAGATTCAAAATTATTATTCATTAATTTTTAATGATTTGATTCCAGTTTTAAAAGACAGAAAAATTAAATAAAAAATCCTAGCTCGGTTTCTCAAATGGAAGCTGAAATGGCCCATCAGAGCTATCTCACATCGGGCCTAGATAGCCCGACCTTGATCGGTCACTAAGTGTGGGCTACCCTGGGAACGTTGTGACCTTGGCAGCTCGTTACAGCTTAAGTGATCCCAGGAGACACTGTCACCTGGAGCTGGAAGGGGCCTTCATTGAAGGGGGATCTGAGCAACACAGCATCACTAAAGAGTATAATATCCTTTTAGATCTCCTTCATGTTACTCCTTTCCATTTGGAGGAGAAGGAAATCCCTTAAGTAGTTGAAAGAAGATTTAGGGATAAATTTGAAAGGGAAAGATGATAGTTTTATTCAACAAGAGCTTATTGAACATCAACTTGCTACACGGTGTCAGAACCGGAAGACACAGAGCCAGAGTCAAATCAGATACACAAACATTTATAATAGAAGGCAGGATAACAATGCTTGGTGAGTGGTATAAACTGACTACTACAAAAATGCAAAGGCAGAATTGAGGATGGGGGATCATGGAGGAAGAGATATACTGGGGAAAGAAAAAAAAATTTTTTAAAGCCCTTAATGGTAAAATATGCTAAATATAGCCTGCTACCCCCTCTCTCCCCTGTATCAATCCCCTTTCTAAAGCTGTTTACATGAAGAGTAGAAATAAGGACTCTGATGAAGTAAGCTTTACATAAATAGTATCTCAAAAAAGCTCTTTCCAGTCCAAACATTCCTGGGGTCTATTTTCATAAAACGGTTGCAATAATCTTATTCTACAGAGACCGTGCTACCAATTATTACCACTACAGGCATATTAGATGAAAGCCCAGGTTATGAAGTTAAGAGAAACCTGGGGGTCGTATTCCAGAATTGGCCACTTGCTGAGGCAAATTACACACCCTATGCATGGTGAAATTGTCGGAATTATACCTATATCACATCTTAGATGTATGAATACAAATATTTAATTAATAAATGTAGGAGCTCAGGAAATATTTGTTCCCTTTCTTCCTCTTATCCCAAGAACACCCACTACTCGGGAAGATGAAGCCTATGTTGGGAGTACTCCCCGACTGCAGTCTTCACAAATGGATCACTGATAACAGGCTATGTTTTTACATGCCCGCTCCTGCCAGTTATTGAATGCTGGGAATACAACAAAGTTGAATAAGACATGGTCCTGATCTCAAACAGCTTACCGTCTGGTGAACAGGTGGGGAGGGCAAGGTGCAAGTGCCAACCAGTTTATCAGTAATTAGGACCCAGCATGGTTAGTGTTAGAGAGAGGTAAGCCCAGGAGGCCAGAGAATAGAGGTGCTAACCTTAGACAGCACTAGAGAGCACATAATTCATCACACCTTTGGAACATAAAAAAGCTGAGACAAAAAGAAATTGAGCAATAACTCAAGGTCATACACCTACTTATTATTAGAGTATTAGAATTTGACTAAAACCAAGAACTCCTACACCCAGCCCAATGCTCCCTTCCTGTTTCTACAGACTTTCTCCTCCAAACATAAGCGATTATGGAAGGGTTTTGCCACTTCAGATAACTTGTCTAAGGGTCTAAGGCCTTGTCATCCATCTGCAGGTGGTCAAAGTCTTTCCCTGAACTTATCTTCCATGACAATACCTTGCTTTCATTTCCACTGTGAGCACCTGTCAATACACCCAAGTGAGAAAAGCCTAGAAAGGCATTATTGAAAAGCACATGCTGGAAGTCTTTATACTTTTAGTTCTATGTTCCTTACACTGATCAGCAATAAAGTCACTGGGACTCCAGGAATGAGCTATGATTTCCAACCCTAGAATTTTTAAAGCCTCAGAAAACAGAGGAAAACTTATGGAAACAATAAAGAAGAAAAAGAAATCATGCTTTTTTCTTCCTCTTTCTCCAATGAACTCTAAATAGGGGTAGTGCTAAGGTCTGCAGTAGTGACTGCATCCATACACACTCTGCCCACCACAGCAAACCAGAACAAACCATCTTCATTTATAGCACAGTGCTTGAACACAGCATTCCTGAATTGTCTAGTTAGTTGTTTGTTTGTTTTTTTTAAAGATTTTATTTATTTATTTGACAGAGAAAGACACAGAGAGAGAGGGAACACAAACGGGGAGTGGAAGAGGGAGAAGCAGACTCCCTGCCAAGCAGGGAGCCCGATGCGGGACTCGATCCCGGGACTCCAGGATCATGACCTGAGCCGAAGGCAGTCGCTTAACCAACTGAGCCACCCAGGCGCCCGTCTAGTTAGTTTAATGTTACATATTTCACACATCGTTAATACTAGTTTGGGAAGCATTTACAAAGAGGTTCCATTAATTAATTTGCTTTTACTTGGAAGTTAGAGCTTGAGAATTCTCTTTGCAAATATATATATATATATATATATATATATATATATATATATATATATACACACACACACACACACACACACTCACACATATATATGCAAATATATATATGTTGATATATATATCAACAAAGAAACATGTAGACTGGATGTGCATTAATTCAAATATTTAATTAAATAATAAAATAAGAATACTGAGCTAACTGAAATTTTTTTGAAATCAGTAAAGTGACTTATAACTCAAATACTTACATTTGCTGAGGTTAGTGCTGGCATCAACTATTCTCAGGCTTAAGTTCATATGCCTCATATACCTCATTATCTAGATAAATTTAGTACTGACTGACTTTAACAGTGATCCTCACAAAAACAAACTAGATTTTTTTTCTGGCTGTAAGGGAAGATATTTTCACTGTAAATAATGAAAAATATTGGGGCGCCTGGGTGGCTCAGTCGGTTGAGCGACTGCCTTCGGCTCAGGTCGTGATCCTGGAGTCCCGGGATCGAGTCCCGCATCGGGCTCCCTGCTCGGCGGGGGGTCTGCTTCTCCCTCTGACCCTCCCCCCTCTCATGTGCTCTCTCTCTCTCTCTCATTCTTCTCAAATAAATAAATAAAAAAAAATCTTAAAAAAAAAAAAAAAAAAAAATAATGAAAAATATTAAAAAGTATACAGAAGTGAAAAAAATTACCCATAAACACACAACCAAGTCATAACCATTTCAACCGTGTAATAATATATATTTGTATGTATATTATATACATATAAACCTACATATACATTGAAAGTATTATTCTTCTATGAATAATCATTTCTAAGTAAATATTTTCCTTATTATATTTTGAAATACCCTGGAGAAATAACAGAGATTAGTGCTATCATCAAAATATTAGAAAGGCTCTGGGTAAGGATTCCTATTCTATTACCACTGAACTTGCCTCTATGGCATATTCAGAAGACAGAAGTATCTTAGTGAATGACCATGGATTATCATAACATTAATTAGGTGGGGATTTCAATTGCACCTACTGTTTCAGACTTGGCTTCTTTAATGGAGTGAGTCAATACAGCCCCTGCCATCTAGTATGCAGCACTGATATGTCATACTCCTATTTCTGTATATCCTGTGTGTGGAAGGATAACCAGGGGCAATCTGCTTTCATTCAATAGGGTCAGCAGGATACTTACATGGTTTTGCCTTAGTTGTCTATGTCAATTTTGTGGCTCTGCCATAATCTAATTCAGCTATCAGCAAATTGCAACTCACAGGCCAAATCCAGCCTGCCACTTACTTTTGTATGGCCCACAAGCTAAGAATGGTATTTATATTTTTAAATCATTGACAAAAATCCAAAAATGAATAATATTTCATGACATGTAAAAATTATATGAAATTCAAATTTTAGTGTTTATAAATAAAGTGTTATTGAAACAGCCACACTTGGGTGCCAGCTATGTGTTATCTATAGCTGTGCTCAGACTACAACCACAAAGCTGAAGAGTTGCAACAAAGATCATATGGCTCACAAAGCCTAAAATATCCACTATCTGGCACTTTACAGAAAATGTCAACCTCTGATCTAATTCACAGAGACCTTGATTACCTTGATATACTGCAGAATTTCATGTTAGTCTACAACATGGATGATATCACGCTGAGTGGAACTGATGAGCAAAAAAAACAGTAAGTATCCTATGTGCCAAAATGACACACATGTGTAGCATGGAATGGGAGATAAACCCCACTAAATTCAAGGCCCTGCCACCTTAGTGAAGTTTCTAGAGATTGACTGGTCTGGGTCATATTAGGACAGCTCCTCTAAAATAAAGGAAAAGTTGCTGAATGCTGCACTTCCCACCAAGAAAAAGGAGACACATTTGGAGTCTCTCTCTCTCTTTGTTTAGAGTGGGGGAAGGGCAGAGGGAGAAGGAGAGAGAGCTTTTTTTTTTTTTTTTGGAGAGAGGGAATCTTAAGCAGGATCCACACCCAGTGCCAAACTCAACATGGGGCTTGACCTCACAACCCTGAGATCACGATCGGCGCCGAAATCAAGAGTCAGTTGCTTAACTGACTGAGCTACCCAGGCACCCATAGGTTCTCTCCTGATTTGAAGAGCAATAAGCACATATTTGAGTGCACTGCCAGTTTGAAGGGGCCCACAAGCAACAAAAAGCTCTGCAACAGGTCTCGGATGCAATGAAGAAGCTCTTGTGTCACTTGGGCCTTATGAACTCGTGGATCCAGGGATATATGGAGCCACTAGAAAGTGGCCATAGGAGAAGTACCATGTAGCAATCTAAAGTGGTGGAGTAAAGCTATGTTTTCTTCTGCAGATAACGTATCTTTGGAGAAACATACCCTGGAGTTCTACTGAGCCTTGGTAGAGATTAAATGCCTGACCATCAGCCTTCAAATGACCAAGGGAACTGAGCTGCCCATCATAAATATTGTGTTGAGCAGACACAAGAGTCATCATAGTATATATAATATCCATCTCAAAGATGTACTGAAGGAGGAAGCTAGTTGCTTAAACAAGTAGTGGCAGATTTCCAAGGCACCTACTCCCGCTTCGTTGCCTATACCTTGACATCATCTTTCCTCTGAACAGGTCTGTGTCCAGATGTCCTCTTCGTATAAGGACACCAGTCATTCTGATTAGGGTGCACCCTAATAACTTCATTTTAACTTAATTATCCCTTTAAAGACCCTGTCTCCAAATACAGTCATATTCTGAGATACTGGAAGTTAGGACTTTAACATGTGAATTTGGGGGGGAGGGCACAGTTCAGCCCCTAACAGCTGACTATAATTTTCTCTGTGTACTCCTATTTATTTGGGTCCACAATAACATACTATATAATGAAAATATATGAGCATAAACAAGCAGAGGTAAAAATACACCATGTAAATTGGGGGGTATTTTTTTTTTTTTTATCATGACCAAGGATGATATCCCTGACAAAAGGTTGAAGTCACTACAGGTTGATAAAAGGGGGTGCATGCCTTCAAATACATGGTTTAGTTTACAAGTTATGGCCATTGTGTCATTTTACCAGGTATTTTCTAAAAACATGTCTATAACTTGTTTAATGGATAAACTTTTCCCATTACGGTAAAATATTCGCTGGTGACCACAGGTAAAAGTAAGACTCCCTTAGGGATGACTACTGTGAAATAAAATAGTCTAGGCCTTTTTAAACCAAGGAAATCCCTGACAGTAATTAAGGAAGTCTGTTGTATTTGACTATAATCTTGTATCACATTCCTTTCCCTTAGAACTCTGTAAACCTTGATGTCTTCAGGAATTAAGTATTGGTATAAGGCCAATCTTTTCTTTTCCCTCCTCTTAGGGAACTTTTCTTAGGGGGAGCTGGTTGCTTAAAGAATTACTCTTTTTGTCACCTCTTATTGTTGATCATTCTCTATCAGTTTTCGTGGTATAATGTAAAATTTTGATCTGCTAATTCAGCTACTCCTTTATATCAGGAAAGTTTTCTTCTTTTTATCTCTGAATCCCTTCTAGAAAGATATTTCAGTATAAGTGTTCCATTTGGGGAGGGGCATCTAACTACTAAAGGAATAGCAATTATCCTAGTATTGGATCATCTTTGTCCTCTATCACTATCATTTTCTTTCCAATTGCTTTCATCTTTGTCTCTTTTCTCAGACATTGTTTAAGTATTAGTCAGGTCTTAATTTATTTAACCCTAATAATACACCTGTGAGCTAACTGCTATCTTTATTTCCATTGTTTTAGTCAGGGGCCCAAAAGGAAATAGACTCAAGCTGAGTGCTTTAAGGAATATGTAATGTAATAAAAGGATCATTTACAAAGGTGTGAGCAGAATGGAGTGTAACAGCAGGGGACAGAAGTGGCTCTAGGTTTCATAACACTCAGACACCATTAACATCCTTCGCCCTGAAGGATACTGGGAGGAAGAGATTACTATTTCCCCACAATAGAGTGAGCAATTTAGATAAGGGACTTTGCCAGGAGATATGACCTTCAGTTAAGGGATAGACACCTGTGACCTCATAGGAAAGAAGTGGGGTGGGGTGGAGGAAGTGGGGGGGAATAAATACTCCAGCTCTACTCTATTCTCTCCCTTTGATTTCCTTTGAATGCTTCCTATTGCCCATATCCAATGAGAAGTTAAAAGTCAAGGAAGCTTGTTGATAGTCCATATAGGTCAGGCTCTGCCTGCTATAACACAAAGCAGAGTAGAGAAGGGTGAATAATAGAGCTAGAGGGGCAAAATCAAGATATTTAGCATATCTATTGCACACCCGATTACTAGTATATCATTCTGACTCCAGCAGTAGATGGTTAGGAAGACAGGCAGATAGTCAAATATTTTAGATGGGAAAAAAAAAAAAAAAAAAAATATATATATATATATATAAATAAATATATCCGGCCTTTTTTAAAAAAAAACAAAAAAAAAAAAAAAAAGAAGAAGAAGAAGAGAAAAGAAAATGATAGCTTTTTTATAACCGTGTATCACATTACTTTTGGAAATCACTATGAACTATAAGCTTCTTTGATTATTACAGTGCTTAATAGCATCCAGAAGATGGCAGCATTGGTAAAGTATAGCATCAAAGAAATCTTCAAAATATTTTTTTACTTATGACTGATAACAAACTTCCTAAATAAAAAGAAAAAAAAAAACCTTTTAAAGCATGGTTGGTCCTAAATAACAAAATGTAAAAATACTAAATCACTGTCAAATAAGTGTATGGCTCTATGAAGTTGGTTATTCAATAGTACATATATCCCAGTACTTTCCTGATAAAATCCTCAAATCCAAAAGAGACACATATTTATAAATATACATAGTATTACATAGTATCTTTATAAGATTTGCATGAACTGTTAAGTTTTAAAAGCTGGGGTTGTAAATACACAAGATATAATCTATAAATTATATTCAAAAGCAAGTTTAAGAACTTCACAAACTACATTCAAAGGATCATATTTCAGATGCAGTGGCAAATTAAAACCTAGATATCACAGACACCACATCAGCTATGGGAAAAAATTAATTTGCCTTTAAATGTCATTTCTAAACTGCTTTAATCATCCCCCACATTCAAACTTGTAAAGTTCTAAAGATGCACACAGATATCATCAATATTTCAGGCCAGGTACTTATTAGCTAGGTGCAGAGGACAAAATATTAAAAATAGTCTTTCCTTCTAAACCCTCATTCTGATACAGAGACAGGTAAACCCAATGAATCAGAATAGAATTGGATCTTGCTCTTGGAAAACCAGGTGCTAACTGAAGGGCCAGCTCACCTAACTCCACCTTTGGAGTCATGGAAGACTTCACCACAGGAGTGACTGAATAGAGACTCTGTGAGATGAGCAGGTGTTTGCCAGGACTATAACAAGAAGTCTACTCCATGCAGAAAGAATACCAAGTAGAAAGGAAGGTCAGAGGTCAGACCTAAAACAACATGATCTATCCCAGTGTTTAACCAAAGGCAATTCTATCTCCCAGGAGATATTAGGCAACATCTGGACGTATTTCTGGTTGTCACAGCTGGGTAGGTGTTACCAGTATCTCATGAGTAAAGGTCAGGTATGTAGGTAACATCCTGCAGTGCACAAGACAGCCTCCCACAACAAATTGTCTGACCCAGGATACTGCTGAGAAACTACTTTAGGCAAATTGCATCTCTTGGAAGGGCTAGGTTGTAGGGAGGAATAAGAAGGAGGCAAGAGATGAAGCCAAAATGATAAAGAGAGCATAAAATTAGATAAGTCTCATTGGGGAAGAAAAAAAATAGACGTTATCCTAAAAGTGAGAGCAAGCCGAACTTGATCAGATTTGCATAGTAGAAAAAATCGCAGGGGGAGAATAGATTGGAGATGGCTGGGTTAAGAAATGACAATGAAAATGAAGTTTTAACAATTTTGCTTCTATTTATCAATGGACATATCTTCAGAATGAAAAAAAAAATAGAAGATTGGTAAAAGGAAACTGAAACCCAAGACTGATGGCAAGATTGTGAGAGAGCAAGTAGCTGCGCTAAATGATTTCAAGATTTCTGACCCAGACAAACTGAACAGCCACATCTGCACCTCATTTCCTGAATCCTCTCCCCCTGGCCAGCACTGCTGCCCCTTGTTCCCTTGGCTCCGTATTTTGACTTCTTTTTTTTTCTGTATCCTATTAGACTGTCAATCCAGATCAGACTTGTTCTTCCAGTTCTGACTTGGAAACCGTGCACTGCGTCCTTTGTGCCACTAATGAAGGTCAGAGATACTCCACTCTTTGGCCTCAAGCACAGCGAGAATGACTCAGGAGGGTGGTGGAGAAAAGGAAGGGGAAGGTTTGAAGAATTATCTCCTAAATGATAAGAGAATTTGCAGATGAAATTCGTGAAATGATTTTGTCAGTTCAGAAATCAAAATAAGAGCCAAAATCCTTTCGATTTCTTAGAGTATCTCACTTTACCTACCGCACGCCTACCTCTCACCTCTGCTTCTACTACCCTGCCCCTCAGTCACTCAAATCCAACCACCTTGGCCTCCTGCCTAGAAGAGTTTGCAAAGGCTGTTCCATCTAGATGAGAAACAGAATTCCCTATGGAGCTTCAACAAAATGTCCAGACCTGAGCTTTAGATTTTTTTTTTTTTCCTTAAGGGCAGATATATTTTTCCTCCTAAGTTTGGCTCCCTCACCCTCTTTCCTTCCCTTTCACCTGTATCAGCACCTCTACTCTACTCCACCTCCACCATGTCAACCACCTAGACCATATCTGCCCTATCTTCTCTGTGCTTATGTAGAATACTTAAGTTAAATAAGAAAACACCAAGCAAAATAGAAACATGAGGAAAACACCTAAGTCTACTCTTCTCCCACCCTCTGATCCCCTTTGGATACTCTCCACTAGCTGGACCCAATGGGAAGCCAGAGAGAAGGAAGCTCATTGATTACAGTTCATATAGGTCAGCCTCTGTTTCTTGAGGCACCCAAAAGGCTAGAGAAGGAGACCCTGGATCAAGGGGAGCAAAATAAAGATATTCAGCACAATCTTTTTTTCACCATTATACCTGTACTCCACCTCAACACTTAAGATATAAAGCATTACAGATTATCACTGAAGCTCCCAACAGACTCCATTCAGATCTCATTTCCCTTCCTCCCTCTCCAAAGGCAGCTACAGATCTTCCTTGACTTAAAATGAGGTTACATCCCTAGAAACCCATCATAGTTGACAGTATCATAAGTTGAAGATTCATTTAGTACACCTGACCTACCAACCATCATAGCTTAGCCTAGCCTACCTTAAACGTGCCCAGAACACTCAAACAGTAGCCTATAGATGGACAAAATCATCTAACACAAAGCCCATTTTACAACAAGTACTGAATATCTCATGTCGTTTATTGAATACTATCCTGGAAGTGAAAAGCAGAATGCTTGTAAGTGTTATCGGTCATTTACCCTTGTGATCTCGTGGCTAAACAGAAGCTGCAGCTTACTGCCACTGCCCACCATCACTACAGAGTATCACACCACATATTGCTAGGCAGGGAAAGGACCAGAATTCGACGTTTCAGGTACGGTTTCTACTGAAAGCAAATCACTTTCACACCATCACAAAGTCAAAAAAATCAAACCACCACAAGTCAGTAACAGTCTGTACTATGTTGAAGTGTGTGCTTCTCATTCCCCAAAATATTTTTCTATTTCTACTACAAATGCACATATCTAGAAAGATACATGATATTGTCTTTATATGTTTGTAAGCTTTATAAAAATGGTTGTATACAGTACGAGATTCTCTGCTACTACTTTTTTTGCTCTACTGTATGACTTCAAGAACCAGCCATGTTACACATGCAGCCCCAGTTCCTTTAGTTTCAGTGGGGTATGTTATCCCTTTGTATAAATCACCAGAGTAACAGCCAACTGTTTATAAATGTTCACTATTATAAACAAGGCTGTCATTAATATAGATACCTCCCTATGCACATATGTTAAGAGTCTATAATTTGGAACCCAACAGTAAGTATTGTAAGTATCTTAGCCTGAGTCCTTCAGAAAACAGAACCGGGGGCAAGGATTAAGATACTACTCCTTTATTTAGAAAGGACAAACTTATACCAGTGAGAAAAGGAAAAAAGGGAATAAAGCAAGGAAAGATACGAAGCAATTCATTATCATGCTTGCTCCTACATCACAACAAGCCACAAAAAGAGAGTGGATCACTTGGCAGATGTATTCACACAGCATATGAATCCCTTTTCAGAACGTTTGAAAGAGAAAGCTCAGCACAACATAATCTACAGAACGAGAAGGGGGGTGGCGCCTGGGTGGCTCAGTCGTTGGGCTTCTGCCTTCAGCTCAGGCGGGATTGAGCCCCACATCACGCATCACATCGAGCTCCCTGCTCGGCGGGAAGCCTGCTTCTCCCTCTCCCACTCCCCCTGCTTGTGTTCTTTCTCTACTATTCAAATCAAGCTCATTGATTACAGTTCATACAGGTCAGCCTCTGTGATTGAGCTCTATTCAAATAAATAAATAAATAAAATCTTTAAAAAAAAGAGAGAAAGGGAGAGGGGATTTATCTGCCCATCTCTCTTCCCCCTTCTTCTTCCCATAGGTCAAGCTTCACCTTGCAAGGAGCTGACTGCCATTCCTACCCAGGCATTTCAGGGTTGCATCATCTGGCTTGTTGGCAGCCCCTCAGAAAGCCAAATCCCATAAGCTGTGTATAATATTACATCCACATCTGGAAGTGGAGAGACTATTCATTGTGAATAGGGCTTGACATGAGCAGTATGAGAGCTATGAAAGTCTCGGCTTTCAACTCAGATTGCAGCCATCTGTAGGAGCTTGACAAGGTCACCGGCCAAGGTAGCAATCAGTGAAAACTAGAAGGAGACAGAGTCTTTAGAAAGAAGGATGTGGTCACAAGAACTTGAGGTTTGTGCCCAACGTAATAGGTACATTTTCAGCTTTCTCTGGTATTGCAAAATTGTTCTCCAAAGTGTTTGTACCAATTTATGCTGCCACAAGCAGTCTGTAAGAATTCTAGTTGTTCTATATCCTTGCCAACACTTAGTATTATCAAACTGCAGAAATTTATCTAATCTGATGGCTCTGTAATGGTATTTCATATTGTTCTAATTTGCAGTTAATTTATTAACAGTGGGACTAAGTATCTTTTCATTCAGTGAATTATCTGTTCAAATTTTTTTCTGATCTTTCTTTCAGGCTATCTTTTACACACTGATTTGTAGAAGTTCTTTAAATTTTCTGAATAAGAATCCTTTTTCATATACAGGTGTTTTGTCCCAGTCTGTAGATTATATTTTCACCTTATATGTGCTTATCTTCTGATGAAGAGAAGTTTCCATTTTAATATAGTCAGATATATAAATCCTTTCCTTTACTTCAGAGTTTTGTTAGGAATAGCTACTGAAATTTATCAACTATCTCTTTTAAGTCTATTGATATCAATAGATAGCTTGCCAAATGGTAAGCTGTTTGAGATCAGGACCATGTCTTATTCAACTTTGTTGTATTCCCAGCATTCAATAACTGTCTGCCTTCGGCTCAGGTCATGATCCTAGGGTCCTGGGATCGAGTCTTGCATCAGGCTCCCTGCTCAGCAGGGAGTCTGCTTCTCCCTCTGCCTCTCACGTGTTCTCTCTCTCTCTCAAATAAATAAATAAAATCTTTAAAAAAAAAAGAAAGAAAGTAAGAAGGAAGGAAGGAAGGAAGGAAGGAAAGAAAGAAAGGCCCACAGTTAGCTCTTGGCAGCCAGTGAGAACCACTGAATTAAGGTCCTTTCTCCACACCTGCTAGAGAACTATGCCAGATTGTGGAGGAATTAAAATGTTAAACAAAGAAAGTTGGACTTTGCCTTGTAGATAATAGGGAGACCAGTACTGCCCTTTGACCCCAGCAAGTAGAGCTCCTTTCTTGGGTCCTAAGCCTCAGAGCCTCCTCTCCCCACCGTCCATGCTTTAGAGTGGCTTTTCAAAATTTTCCAAGTCCCTCCATATTCAGTGCCTGGGATCAACTAATGTTACAGGGCCCCCGTGCCCATTCCTTCAGAGCACTCTCCAACACCCACCTGTCATGTTTCCCCACTCTGCCCCTTCCCTAAATTGAGGTGCCCAGATATCTAAAGGAGTTCTGGGACTCACATCTGTGGGATTATACAGGGTGCTCCATCACTGTGCCCATAGCCAGCTCAGTTCCAGAAAGGTGCTTGTTGAGAGAAGTATTATTTTGTGGGATCCCACAAGGTTGAGCTGCCAGATTGAGGTGGACATGCTGATTTTAGGTGACTCCAACAGTTTATATGGAGAGGGACTCTTGCATAAAAAAATTTCTTGCTTTTCACAATTAAGCCAGGTATAGAGCCATTGGGTTAGTGCTTGAATGGTATAAAAGAGAGGAAGGAAGGGGCTCCTGGGTAGTTCAGTTGTTAAGCGTCTGCCTTCGGCTCAGGTCATGATCTCCAGGGTCCTGGAATTGAGCCCTGCGTCGGGCTCCCTGCTCAGGGGGAAGCCTGCTTCTCCCTCTCCCACTCCCCCTGCTTGTGTTCTCTCTCTCGCTGTCTCTCTCTCTGTCAAATAAATAAATAAAATCTTAAAAAAAAAAAAAAGGAAAGAAAAGAAAAGAGAGGAAGGAAGATGATTAAAATAAAATGTAGGGCTTATGGGGCTGACTAATGAATGAGTGTTAGGGTGGGGTGGGGGAAGAGACACTGATTTAAACCTTCTACCTAAAATTAACATGAGAAGCCCTCACAGCAAACAATTCTCTAAAGGAACTAGTGTAGAAAAAGAAAAGCAGAGGTTAAGGCTCAACCTTAAAGTTTAAATAAATTTGGGAAGTGGAAGAAAAAGAGAAATTGGGAAAGTATATGAAGAATAGACAGTGAAAAGGCTAAGATTGTTAAGGATATGGAGCAATCTTCAACAAGTACTGTTTGTTTTGTTTTTTTAAAAAAGATTTTATTTATTTATTTGACAGAGAGCAAGAGCACAAGCAGAGGAAGGGGTGGAGGGAGAGGAAGAAACAGACTCCCCTGCTGAGCAAGGAGCCCAATATGGGACTCGATCCCAGGACCCTGGGATCATGACCTAAGCTGAAGGCAGATGCTTATTAAACAACTGAGCCACCCAGGGGCCCCACTGTTTGTTTTGTTTTAATTTGTTTTAACTAAGTCATGCGAAAGAAAAGGAAAGAAAGAAAGAAAGAAAGAAAAGAAAGAAAGAAAGAAAGAAAAGAAAGAAAGAAAGAAAGAAAGAAAGAAAGAAAGAAAGAAAGAAAGAAAGAAAGAAAGAAAGAAAGAAA